>NC_086321.1:86371091-86671091 GCF_036172605.1 Pelobates fuscus
TTCTCTACTATAAGCCCTTTCCAAAAGTGTTTCAGAGAATTTGGCAGTACATCCAACCGGCCTCACAAGCGCAGACCACGTGTAACCACACTAGCCCAGGACCTCCACATCCAGCATCTTCACCTCCAAGATCGTCTGAGACCAGCCACCAGCTGCTGCAACAATCGGTTTGCATAACCAAAGGATTTCTGCACAAACTGTCAGAAGCTGTCTCAGGGGAGCTCATCTGCATGAGATATCATGACGAGATCCTGAGGCCCATTGTTGTGCCATTTATCCATGACCCCCAAGTTGCAAGGTTCTGTACACAATTCCTGGAAGCTGAAACATCCCAGTTCTTGCATGGCCAGCATACTCACCGGACATGTTACTCATTGAGCATGTTTGGGATGCTCTGGATCGGCGTATATGACAGCGTGTTCCAGGTCCTGCCAATATCCATCTGCCAAGAAACTATTTCTTCTTTTCTTTTGTATTCAAGCACAGTTCTTATTCCATTTTATGTTTCTTGTATTTTCTAATTAGTTCAGTGGTTTTCAATAATGTGGGGGTAGGTTTAAGCTTTTAGCTTACCTTGTACGTCGCCTGTCACTAAGTGCATTAGTAAAGAGTACAGAGGGCAGCACCAATCATTAAGGTTAAATGTGGGGGTGGAAGGCTATGAGGTGAGTTATTCGGTGGTGAATTTGAGGAGTTCCCATACTTATTTGTAAATTTATTATAGTCGAAATGACAACATATACATTTCAGATTTCAAAGATCCATTTAATCATATTATTCTAAAGTAACTATAGATTTTCACTGATTTCAGTTGGATTTTCTACTTTTGTTTTGTGCACGTGCTGCAATATCAAAATTATCATTTAATGCAGCCTGCTGTTTTACAGATATGCAGCTGAATTCATTTACTGGGTTACACAGTTTTTCATGGATTCTAAAGAAACTATTTTAAAAAACTATTTGACAGCGGCTGTTTTGAAGATGTTATAAAGTATAAACTTTTAAAGGTTTGTCTGAGTTATAGCACTAGCACTGACATTTACAAGTCTTAAAAATATAACAACATTCTTGCGTCTCTCTGCAAGTCTTTATGAGTCCTCACAAAGAATCCCTAATATTGTAACTGATGTCTGTAGAACATCAGATAGCCACTTACTTTGAAATTGTTTTATTGTATTTTGATCATGTATTGTTTTACATCTATTGTATCAATTTTGTTGGTCCTCTATGGTTAGTGAGTTATAAATAATATCATCTTCCTTTAACAACCTGCTGGGGGCTTGTTTGGTCCTGGAACTCAAGTGCAGTAACAGCTCTCTCCCTTACAAGCACGATCCACAGAGATCTTTTTATTATTTATTTTTTTATTTGCAGGTATCAGACAACTCTTACAGAAATCTCTCAGATATTCATTTAATTAAAATGAATTAAAAGAAATCAGAACCAAATTAAAAGAAATCAGAACCAAAAACACCTATAAGCCTCAATACCTATTATAGACAAACAACCTTCCCTACTTTGATGCAGCCCCCGTCTATATCCATCAGTCCGTCAGTTGGTCCCCCGGCAAGGGAGCCAGAAATCTAATTCCAATCCCCGTCTCAGCTGAGAATTCTTCTGGGAACCTAGTGTACCAAGGTTGCCAAATCTTAAAGAATCCCTCTAAATTTAACTGAAGGATGGAGAAATCTTTTCCCATCGTAGCAACATGGTCGATCTGTTTTTTAACCTCACCCCAACTTATATACATAGTTACATAGCTGAAAAGAGACTTGCGTCCATCAAGTTCAGCCTTCCTCACATTTGTTTTTTGCTGTCGATCCAAAAGAAGAAAAAACCCAGTTTGAAGCACAATTTTGCAGCAAGCTAGGAAAAAAATTCCTTCTTGACCCCAGAATGGCAGTCAGATTTATCCTTGGATCAAACAGTTATTACCCTACATTGAAAGATTATATCCTTGAATATTCTGTTTTTGCAAGTATGCATCCAGTAGCTGTTTGAACATCTGTATGGACTCTGATAAAACCACCTCTTCAGGCAGAGAATTCCACATCCTGATTGTTCTTACAGTAAAAAAAACCTTTCCTTTGCCTTAGACGAAATCTTCTTTCTTCCAGTCTAAACGCATGGCCTCGTGTCCTATGTAAAGTTCGGTTTGTGAATAGAAGTCCGGTTTGTGAATAGAAATAGATATAGCTTTGGCTTTTCCAATTACGGGCATTTATAAGCTACATGGCCATAAAGACATGAGCAACCAGATTCCTCATTGCTAATGGTAAAATATTTAAGCCGTAATGCAGTATTGCTATTTCTGGATGGGGAGTAAGTACCGTGAAGGAACTAACAAGCAATAACCCCAAAAATCCCATCCCAGGTTGGTTTTCACAAGTTTACACTCCCACCACATATGAAGATTACTTCCGATGCTTTCTTCCCATCACCAACAAGCCTCAGACATTAACGAGTTAAACTTATGTATTGTCTGAGGGACGATATGCCATCTGAACATTATCTTAAATTGAAGTTCCTGTATATTTATACAATGTGTAGTTCTTTTTGTAAAACTCTAAATTTCAGACCATATTTTCCACTCGCATTCAATGCCAACCTCTCGAGACCATTTGCTCCAAGCTTTAGGGAACCACTTGGTCACCATTTGTCCTAACATAAGGTACCAACTTTTTAAACTGCCTGTTAGATGCGCTTTACTAAGTACTCTGCCGGTCTGCCTGTATATTCTCCTATTACTGCGTTCGAATTTTTCATGTGAACGCTGCATTCACCTGTTTGATGTGAACCGGTCTGCCTGCCTATTCTCCTATTGCTGCATTCGAATTTTTTATTCGAACGCTGGATTCACCTGTTCTATGTGTTCCCCTGTGACTCTATATGCATTCGCCTTTTTCTGGCGAACGTTCAGCTCTTTCACCCTTTTCTCTTGGTATTCCGCCGCGAATCTCGCGAGATTGCCGGCGGCCATTTTCTATCAGTCACTTTGGCGCTCTTTTTCCCTCCGTTCTCCTTATCTGCCGGTCTGGACCCTGGTGAGCTCCCTCCTTTTTCCTCTGTTTACACTGCCTAGCCTGGGGTGATTAACTCTGGCTGACCCTATCTTTGCCAGCTCTGCCCCCCCCCCCCTTCTTCTGCGGGCGACCCTATGTCGGTGCCGGATGATGCCCAGGCCTTAGCACTGCAACGTTCAGTTACAGACGCCATTATGGTCGCCATGGGCTCAATGTCCGCAACCCTGTCTCAGACTATTTCTCAGGCTTTATTGGCACAACCTGTACCCGCAGAAGCATCTGCCATACCTACACGCTTAGCGCATTCCTCTGTAAACTGCCCAGGGGGCGACTCTAGAAAGGCTAAGGCCAAATCTAAACACCTGATCCCTCCCGCCTCCAGAACCACCAAGACTGGTGTGAAAATAGCCACCCAAGATAGCTTGCCTGTGTCACGCAAAAGAGCCTTTCCGCGCCAGGCAGAACGGGCGCGGCACTGGAAATGTGCCAGAGCACTTACAGAGAGCGACTCCGACTCAGAAATCGGGTCTTGTGAGGAGGCTATTGATGAGTCCGGGGATGACTCTAAGAACGAGTCGGACGGGCAGGACACTGACCCATTTGCCCCTACCCTACCAGGTTTGGTAATTAGTGACTCTCGCAGTGACTCTCCCGCTACCGCGGGTTAGACTCTCATGGACCCGGCTGGAGAACCTATGTTTGACCCGGATGCTCTCCATCACCCAAGGTCGGCAGAATGGCTCCCAGCCGACCATGTAGCAAAATATCTTGAGAACTGGGTTAGGCGCCCTCTTAGCAAGACGCAACAAGCTCAGAGCAGAATGCCCTAGACCCCTTATCCCTAATAAAGTCTGCGAGACACCTATTGTAGACCCTAAAATGACGCAGTTTCTTGCAAAGATGGGTTGGAATCCCCGTAAGGGTCTGGAATCTGCATTAAAGTCATGCCAGGACAAACACCTGGACATTTTTGGTCCCTTAGCAAAATTATTTGACCTGGCCGAGATGGCCAGAACTGAGAATAGACAGGTTGACCCGGAAGAACTCCGTGGTTGGGTGCAGAGGGCAATCTGCATAGCCGGTAGTGTGAACACTTCCCTGTCTATAGAACGGCATAAAGCCATCCTCTTTAAAATCAAGCCCAAACTGGCCAACCTCGCCCTCACTGAGGCGGGCAAAGACGCTCAGGGCCAGCTGTTTGGAGACTCCTTTATCAAGGATCTGGGGCGCTTTGTAGGTGCTTTCACAGCCTTAGACAAGGCCCAGTCCTCCATGAGGAGAGTGTTTCAGGGACGGGTCTCTTCCAGGGCCGGCAGATTTAGGAGCCGTCTGTCCGGCCGATCTAATTTTAACTCCCGAGGATCGGGACGAGGCTCTTATAACCAGAGGCCACCTTATCAGGACACGAGACACCAGTCTCCCTTCTTCCCATCTCGTGGAAGACCATGGCGCTCCAGAAGCTTCAGAGAGAACCCCGGTTCCAGACGCCCTTACGGTAAGACCACACCTAATTCATGCTTTTTCCAATATCTGTGTAGGGGGCAGACTCTGTAATTTTTTACATGCCTGGTTAGAGATCACCTCAGATGCCTGGGTTGTGAACACGGTAAAGGGGTTCCACATAGAATTAGTAGACTCCCCGGGTCGCATTCCTCCCCCTCACCCTATGGTAATGTCAAAGGCAAACCGCGCCTTAATAGACAAGGAACTATTGTAACTCCACATGAAAGGAGCGATAGAACGGGCACCACTGAACTATGCTGGGGTTATCAGCAACATTTTCCTGGTGGAAAAGAAAGGCAGCCAGATGCGCCCAGTTATAAACCTTCGGGCCCTAAACTCCATAGTGTGCTACCGACACTTCAAAATGGAGGGAATCCACCTCCTTCGGGACTTACTCCTACGTGGAGACTGGATGGCAAAGTTAGACCTCAAAGATGCCTACCTAACGGTCCCGGTGACCGAGTCATCCAGGAACCTACTGAGGTTCCTCTGGAAAGGCGGAACATGGCGATTTACATGCCTCCCGTTCGGACTCTTGTCTGCTCCGTGGTGCTTCACCAAATTGATGCGACTGGCCATGGCTTGGCTGCGCAGTCGCGGGGTAAGGCTGATAGTCTATCTGGACGATATCCTCTTCATGGCACAAGATCGGGGAGTCCTCTTAGAACACCTTCAATGGACAATGGATCTCCTACGTCGCCTGGGTTTCTTGCTCAACGGGGAGAAGTCCTGCCTATCCCCGACCCGACACATGGAGTTCCTGGGGTTCACGGTCGACTCGGAAGCGGAGTCTCTCAGTCTCCCTCCAACCAAAATACGCTTAATCCGCAAGGAACTACGACGTGCCCTCACGAGACACCAGCTGTCGTTGCGACACCTGGCACAACTCATTGGACTACTGACCTCGTCCATCCAGGCGGTGTTCCCGGCTCCACTCCACTACCGAGCTCTTCAACGCCTGAAGATAGCACACCTTCGCAAAGGGGCCTCGTATGCAGATTTGGTCCCCCTGGACTCGGAATCCCGAGACGAGATGACCTGGTGGATCCACAGCCTATCCGCCTGGAATGGCAAGGCCATCTTCGGCTCTCAGCCAGAGTTCACGGTGGACTCAGATGCGAGTCTCAACGGCTGGGGCGCACACTGCAACGGGGTGACCACTGGGGGTCGATGGACAGACGCAGAGTCCCGACTCCACATCAATGCCCTAGAACTATTGGCTGGTTCCTTCACGATCAAGAACTTTGCGAACGGCACGGCCAGTGCATGCATCAGACTGCGTATGGACAACATCTCAGTGGTCCGGTATGTCAACCACCTGGGCGGCACACGCTCAGCGATGTTGGCCCGCTTAGCAAAAGATTTCTGGACCTATTGTCTAGCCAGGAACCTGACGGTCCAGGCGGAATACCTTCCTGGCCTTCACAATACCCATGCGGATTGGAGCTCACGCTATCTCGCAGACACCAGCGATTGGAAATTGGATACAGAGGTGTTCTCCACTATCTCGTCCCTTTGGGGGCCTTTCTCTATAGACCTCTTCGCTTCCAGACTCAACGCCCAACTACCCAGGTTCTACAGCTGGCGCCCGGCCGCGGAGGCAGTGGACGCGTTCCTACAGGAATGGCCCGACTCACACCTTTACGCTTTCCCGCCATTTGCCATGCTCCCCCGAGTGCTACTCCAGGTACGGCACCAGATGGCGGATATGGTCCTGCTAACCCCATTCTGGGGTACCCAGTCGTGGTTCCCTCAACTCCTGGAACTGGCAATAGATGTTCCCGCTCTTCTGCCGCCCAACCGGGACCTTCTGCTGAACCCAATGGGCCAACAACACCCCCTCCTACTGGACGGATCATTACGGTTACTGGCATGGAGAATTTCGGGGGACCCTGTGAAGTCCCAGGAGTTTCGGACACAACTCGACGCCTCTTGGCTGACGCTTGGGCTGGTTGGTGCCTGGCTAGGGACCTGGATCCCGTGGCGGCTCCTGTGACGGCGATACTCCAGTTCCTCCTTATTTGAAGCGGGTCGTGCATATCGCACGATCAACCTATACAGATCGGCCATCTCCTCAGCTCATCATGGTTTCAACGGCTGCCCAGCGGGCCAGCACCCACTGGTATGCCGCTTACTCAAAGGTTCTCGCCTCTCGCGTCCCCCCAGACCTCGATACTCAGCCACATGGGACGTCACCTGCGTCCTATCACTGTTTTCCTCCTGGCCAGCCAACTCGGACCTCACCTTGCAACAACTCTCTGCCAAATTGGTATGCCTGTTCTGCCTCATTTCATGTAAATGATTCTCGGAGGTACGTGCCCTGGACCATGATGCGAGATCCTTCACCCCGGATGGGGTGACATTCAATATCTCCAGAAGGACGAAGACGGCCATACGCTCAGTCTCGTACCCGAGTTTTCCGTCTAACCCACTGTTGTGCCCAGTGACCTGTTTGAAGGAATACGAACTTCGGACGAAGGCCCATAGGTCGGACCCAACGCCTCAACTTTTCCTCGCGACCCGTCGACCATTTATCCCTGTATCCAGCATGACTCTGGCTCGTTGGGTGAAGTTGATTATGTCGCAAGCGGGGGTGGATACATCCATCTTTAGTGCCCACTCCACACGTGGGGCATCAGCCACGTCCATGGCCTCTTCGGGGGCACGCCTGGAAGACCTTATGAGGATGGCGGACTGGTCCAGAGAATCCACCTTGAGGGAATTCTACTTCCGACCTCAACCACACGTTTTCTCGTCGGTCATTGCTCAGCTTTAAACTAGCAATATGAGCCTCCGTGTCTTGACATAAAATTACATGATTTTGCTATTTCATGACGAAAAGTCATGATTTTATAAAAGACACGGAGGCGAGTATTGCCCCTCCCTATTACTTATTTATATAATTTCCCCCCCCCTGTCATTTCTCGCTTCGGGCGGTAAGTATAACATTGCCTTCCATGAATGTATGACTTATATATACATCTGACTCATGACACTTCACATACATGGGGACTCTTGACTCAGGTACGAATGGGGGTACACTAGCGGGTGGCTTGGTTTCCAATGTATCGTATCTTGACATGGGCAAATAGTGTTAGTACCGATTTAACCTTTGGGCTCCTGTCATTATGTCTTCACAGGTTGATCCACTTCTAAACGCATCGCATGAAGGACGTCTCTATGCTCAGGACTTCCACAAGTTAGCTGAAGTTCAAGAGTTTAAAAAGAGATGGACTCCCTATGGTTAAAACGTCACCATTTGTTCCCGGTTTTGCCTATGTTCGAGGGCATCCGCTGTTCCTGCATCAACAAGGACTCAGGGCCGTGGCCCTTCTAGTGCTGGACTGTTTCCTGACTTCCGGTTAGCTGTTGGCGGGTAGCATCTCCAAAGAAAGAGGAATTGGAGGAGGAGGTGCTGCCTATTATACTGGGACTGGATATGGGAGTGTCCTATCTCTATGGTTACTGTTTTTTCTTACTGTTAATATACTTTGCTGCTATTGGTGGACAGTAAAGAAAGGGTTAAGCAATACTCGCCTCCGTGTCTTTTATAAAATCATGACTTTTCGTCATGAAATAGCAAAATCATGTAATTATCTGCATTCCTAAATGTTTGTCCTGGTCCATCCATAAAAAACTTGTCAGGTTGTTCACCCCAATTAAGTATTGTTCGATCCAATACCAGTCCTCCAATTTGGAGGAGGGGGTTTGGATCTTACCTACATGAGTGAGCATACATGCCTGAGTGTGGGCAATCGAGCGCCTCCTCGATCTTTGTGTCTATATAGTGCCTCGACTTCAATTCAAGGTTTTTTATTTCCCCAAATAAATGTACTCACTGCTTTTTGAAAATTTTTACTCCATACCAAGGATATTGGGATGGGTATCATTTTTAGGCAGTAAAGCCATCTCGGAATTATGTAGGCTTTACCAAATTCTATTTACTCAACAGAGACAGATTTCAATTATTCCATTCACTAGTCTGCTTTATAAGGTCCCTGGGGTGTAATTTAAATCAAGTATTTGCCCCAAGTCTTTGGGTATGTTTATGCCCAAATATCTCAAGGAGTCACTAGTCCACGAAAATGAGTATTTATTCGTTAACCCCTTAACGACTGGTGACGGTTCGGGACCGTCATCGGAAAAATCCTCTTGAGGACCGATGACGGTCCTGAACCGTCATAATGGTAATTTGTACTTACCCGATCGCTGTCGTTCCCCCGGCAGCGATCGGCGTTGCTCCCGGTGTGGCGAGAATGTCTGACAGCCCAGTCAGTCTCCCCGCGGCAAATTAGGACCCCGTGGCCATGTGATCGCTCAACAGAGCAGTCACATGGTCACAATAGGTGTCCAAGTGTCTGCCTGCAGGGGGCAGTCTCCCTGGATGTGTAAAATAAAAATAAAAAAATGTTAATGTTAATAAAAATATAATTATATATATATATATACACACACACATACATACAAACAGTGTTTCTTGGCACTCACCTTTTCATGTGTATAGTTCAATTGCACCCAGGCTATCCCACGTTGAAAATATATAAACAGAAATAAAGAGATGCACTCCAAGGACTTGGTAGATGAAAAAAGGGGTAGTTTATTCCAATAGGTATAGCATTTAAAAAATAGCCGACGTTTCGACCCGTTCGGGTCTTTCTCAAGGTCCTATTTTTTAAATGCTATACCTATTGGAATAAACTACCCCTTTTTTCATCTACCAAGTCCTTGGAGTCCATCTCTTTATTTCTGTATATATATATATATATATATATATATATATATATATATATATATATATATATATATATATATATATAGACATATATTATATCTTTATACTATATGTCTATATATCTTATATATAATGTCATGCTAAGTGTATTTTTTATATTCATTTATACATATATTAATATAAAAATACACTTTTAATTAAATTACACACATATATATAATATATATAATAACTATATATATTGTATATATATATATATATATATATATATATATATATTATTATAAAATACAAATAAGTACATTAAAATAAATAAAAAAAACATAAAAATAATAAAAAAATTAAAAAAAAATTATATATATATATATGAAATTTTATTCTAACTGTATTTTGATATTAATATATATATGTATATATATATTTATATCAAAATACACTTAGAATGAAATTATATATACATCTATGTATATATAAATAAATCAAAATAATATAAAATATATATATATATCTATATACAAAATTACACGAATAATTTCATAAATATACACTAGACTTCAAATAAATATGCATATATATTTAAATTCTACATGCATATTTATGTAATATTTTTACATAATTAAGTCATTTTATTGATTGCAATTTGAGGGACCTGCCTGACAACCCAGGCCAAAAGTCCAGAGAATTTTATTTGCTAGCACTAATTTTTTAACCCTATAACTTTCTATGACACCCTAAAACTTGTACATGAGGGGTACTGTTTTACTCGGGAGACGTCGCTGAACACAAATATTAGTATTTCAAAACAGTCAAACAAATCACAGTGATGATATTGTCAGTGAAAGTGATTTTTTTTTATTTTTCACACACAAACGGCACTTTCACCGATGATATAATTGTTGTGATATGTTTTACTGTTTTGAAACACTAATATTTGTGTTCAGCAAAGTCTCCCGAGTATAACAGTACCCCTCATGTACATGCTTTATAGCATTTTTGAAAGTTACAGGGTCAAATATAAGGGTCAAATATTTTTACATTGAAAATTTCCGGGTTGATTACGTATGTTGCCTTTGAGAGCATATGGTAGCCCAGGAATGAAAATTACCCCCATAATGGCATACCAATTGCAAAAGAAGACAACCCAAGGTATTGCAAATGGGGTATGTACAGACTTTTTTAGTAGCCACTTAGTCACAAACACTGGCCAAAATTAGCGTTCAATTTAGTTTTTTTACTTTTTTCACACACAAACAAATATGAACGCTAACTTTGGCCAGTGTTTGTGACTAAGTGGCTACTAAAAAAGATTGTACATACCCCTGTCAGGGTGGCGGTCCGGTGTCCAGGCGGCGGAGCAGGACCGGGACCCAGTATGCCTGATGTTCAGAGTAGGAGTCACAGTGTGGAGGTGGATTAGCAGGGTCTGGTGCAGGGTAACCGCGCGTCCCCTGGTGTTGAGCACCAGCGTTTGTGCAGCCACATACCAAGACCCTGAATCAGCTTCAGCGGATACCAGGAACTAGGAGCTTGGAAATTAAGCAGACCTCCCAGGAGCTGAATAGGGAGGCTCTGCAGCAAGATTGTATCCAGTACTAGAAATAAAGCAAGACTAGAGATAGACATCAAACATGAAAACAAGACAGAACTAATAGAACCCAGAACCAGAGAAGGATAGAAAGCTAAACCTAGAACATATACACAAGACATGAGGAAAACATGAACATAACATGGGCATGACTGGACAGGACTATACATGGACTGGGTATACAAACTAAAACAAAGCAAGATAAGATAGGCAAAACAAGAGGAGAAATAACTAAGTACTACATATGGAAATTATGGGGATTTAGTCACACTATATGATCATACATTGCATAAGCCTGCCAACAACGCCAATGTACCCCATATCTGGCAGGTCCTACAATGCCTAATGTATGCTAACTTCTGTTAGTTCTCGTCATAGCTGATAATTCTTGAAAAAAATTTAAGTTACAGAATTTAACGAAATAAGATGAAATCCTAACAATTATATCTCCAGGGAGATCATCTTTTATATTGCTTGGCTTAAAGGTTCTATGCGCCCGCTCTATGATTGCTTCCTCTTGGGCTTCGGGGATCCCCATCGCTTTAAATAATTCAAGGAGACAGCTTTGCAGATCTGTTTGTTTGATTTTTTCAGATACGCTGAATATTTTTCCTACGTGCTCTATCCTCACTGTCAGTTATTTTTGACTCGAGAGTTACGACTTTCCCCTTTAAATCTTGAATCTGAGTATTAGCCACTTTAAGTTCGAATTCTAGGTGATCTAAGCGTTCCTTGTTTGGTTTTGTCCTACCCTCAAGTGACTCTAGCCTTGCATTAAATTAATCGAAATGGTGATTCAATATCTTTTTAAATTGAGTCAACTGGGCTTCCATACAAAGCTGGAGATATTCCTGTGTTAATTGAGTACCACTGACCAGTTCCCCCTCTACTTGAGTGGGTATACCCTCAGATTCCAGACTCAGTTCCTGTGAAGGGGATTTGCATAAATTCTCCTGTTTTTAAATTGTTTGAGGCTATTTTCTTTTCTTTATCTTTGCCATAATCAGAGTCTCTCTTTTTATCTTTTTTTTTAGGCAGTTTTAACATCTTTTGCCTCTTTGGCTTCCTTTACCTCTTGGCTCCTTTTAGATGCCACTGTTACAACTAGAACTTGCTGCAGAGAATAGTGACCTTTAAGACCTTTTAAACTTGTCTCCAATATACTTAGCTGTGCTTAATAGACAGTTAAATTTGATTACTATATACTAGCTAGGGCCTAACCAGCACCTTTGTTAGATGTTTTTCAACAGGCAAAAAGAACAAATACTGGCTAGAGCCTAAAACAGCACCTTTGAAGATGCTTTCAGCAGACAGAAAGAACAACTACAAGCTAGGGTCTAAACAGTACCTATAAAGAGATATCAGCAGGCAAAAAGAACAAAGGAACTTTAAAATTATATAACAGACGTTTTCCTCCTGTGATTCCAATTAGAGGGGAGGCCGGGAATATTTTAAGGAAAGCTTGTGGACTTCCCAATTCTGACCAGAATTGTCAGTCCCTCTTTCAGGGGAAATATCGCAAGGTAATGTTTTGCTTAGTGTTTTCTGCTGTTTTCAGCTCTTTTCAGCTTTTCCTTGCAGACACCACAAATTTTCTTCCCCCAATACAGCCTCACACTTCGGGGTCAGTCTGCTTACTCTGGCCTACTAAGGCTGCATTACACACGGTGTGCAGAAGACGCCGACATTGCTTGTTACACCCGGGTTTCTCCGGCGCTCTGCTCAGTCAGCGTCGTTACGTAATCACGTCCCAATCCACAGAGATTTTGAGGGCGAGAACAGGATTTTGTCGGATTGATTATGGCACGGGTGCACTAATCAAGTAAAAGAAAATCCAAGGTAAAGGTATCTGAAAAAATGTAAGGAGAAATCAGAATGAGACAATCCAGTCGTCAGGGCAGGCAGCAATCAGCAAGAATCGGAGAACAGGCAAAGACAGGAAACATAGGGTAGCAAATGCTAGGAGTTCTGAGGCAGACAACAAAACAACCAAGCACTGACTGAAAGATGTGCTCTGCTTATAAAGGAGTGACTCAAATGGAGGAGGGGTTACCTGAGGTCAGTATGACTGACTGTGGAACTCAGCACCGTCTTGAATACATCATCATCCTGGCTCTGACCCCAGCCATGCCACCTCCAACATTTGACCTGCAGACCAGTCTCCTCATGCAGAGGCCATCAGTTCCCCAGCTGTGTTTTGAGAATCAGAAGATGCCGACAAGGGTGCAGCAGCCACAGGCACTATTACCACTCTCCAGAGCATCGCAGCCGCCCCTCAACGGGTGAGTACCATCAGCGAATGTGACACCTCCTTTCAGTTCCATAGAGAAAGTGCATTTCCAGGATTAAAGATTGAACAGGAAACACATTGTGCTGTAATGTAATACTTCTCTGGAAAAATGTATTTGGAACTCAACCACAGGTGAATAAATAAATTTAAAGCTGACACTTTAAGAAAATATAATTTATTTATTTAACTTTGGCAGTCTTCTGCAGCAATACGGATTTGAAATAAAAGTGCATGAATGTTTGTAAACCTTTTTCAGAATTGCATCACAGGAATATAGCATTTATAAAAATAAAGAAATGCTTAATTAACAATACAGTCCACAGACTTCAATATAACAATGGACAGAGCAGGCGAGTTGATTCCTGTTGTATGAAATAATACCGTTTTTTGGAAAAGGACAACAACATTTGGAAATTAGGTAGATCCTGGTTACACAGTGGTTATAGTCCTTTACACTCCAAATAATAATGAATAAGACAATTGAAGAGTGAGTTATTGGCTTACGAGACCTTCAATTAGAATCTGTAAATGGAATGCCAGAAACAGATTTAGTAATTCCTAGTTTATAAAAACCTATTGTTAATCCCAATAACTGGAGAATTTATCTCACGTTAGGTGATGAGCGTGTGAGTCCTTCCAGGATAGAGTGGATTATGGTTCCTTGTGGTATATGGAGAAAGGCAGGAATCAGAAGTGAAGTCTTGTTCCAAGTCAGGGAGTTGAGAGTAAAGCGTAGTCCGGATCAAGCCAAGAGGTTCGGTACACAGGAAATCAATTTAAAAACTCAGTTGGTAAATCGGCAACTAGTAGCAAGTATGCGAGAGTATCAAACACAAATAAACATTGATTGAGCAATTTGGATGCAGTCGCGGCTTCCTTTTGAAGGGAAGCGCGTGACGTCAGACGCATGGGCAGAGAGACATCGGCGAAGCCCGGAAGTCATACTGGTAGTATCGATCTGGCTGAAATCCAACATGGAGGAATTCCAAGACAACATGGAGGAATCCTAACATGTAATGCTTGCATAGCGGGTAGCATGTCCGATGTGCTAACTCGTAGGAATTGTGGAAATTGCTGGCTGAGGGACTCATGTCCGATTGTTCAACTCGAGGACAGATTAAGGCTCATTGGAAACTGCTCTCTACAAAATGCAATTTCTATATGCCCTATACACAATGCAATCCACTTTTCACTTGCCCTCTGTTAACCATCTCCCTGCTGTGCAAATAGAGAACAAGATCGAAGCTCACATTGAAAGTCATTTCTTTACATAATGCATTCTCTGCATGCCTGTTACTCACAGAGTAAAGCGTAGAACATGCTTAGATTTACTGTACCCCCTCCAACGTTTTGCACAGGTCAAACTGCAATTATCGTGAATTAAATAATGTTTCCATCTATGAAGTAGAACACACATGAACATACAATTGTAATCGAAATTATCAAAATTGCTTTTGTTTGATTAGTTCATTGCAAACAGCTGGAAGTCTGTAAATCTTGACAATAAATTTGATTTTCAAGGGGGGTTGAATCATTTTGATTACAACTGTATGAGTCAAATTCAGTGGTGACATTTACAGATAGCTGCACATTTTTATAAGGGCACGTGCACTCTTTGATTATTTGTAAATGTTACACACAATGGAAACCACCTGTCTGCTTTCTACAAATTAAAATTGCTTGTATGACTTCTTACATTTCAATACCATGTTAATAATAATATCAAAGTATTTTACCTGGAATAAAAAAGATTGTATTTCATTTTTAAGTACATCCAGTGAACAGATGTTATTAATGCCCAACGTATCTTGATTCTCTCTATCCAAGTGAATAGAAGTAATCCATGCCCATCTTATCTTGATTCTAATGTTTTCTGATACTCAAATCTCTTATGATGAAATTAACATTGAGCAAACAGTATTATAATTAATGTAATTCCAGAATGTCATTGATGTCATCACTATCCATACTAGGAGAGCTTTGGAGAAAAAGAAACAATATATTTATCAGGACAATGGGTTATTAAACCCTGTCATGAGTCATTTTCCAGTTGAATTTTATGAAAAAGAAAGATGTATATTTATTTTCTGTCTTTTCTGTTGTGCTTTGCTTGTTTTTAATAAAGAGCCAGATATTTATCAAATTGTTATTTCAATTACAAAAGACAAGCCTCAATCCCACACAGAGGCTTTTACCTGCAATACTGATACAAACCATGAGCGTGTGTGTCCTGAAGGTGACATATGGGAAATATATGAGATACCTGCTCCATGTGGGTGATTAGTGTTGTTTGGAATTGTCTCTAATGCAACTGTACATGGTTTCTACATTTATAGACTATACACTCTGCTAACAACTGGAGTATTTACTAAAGTGAGAACTCAAAGTCAATTTCAAACTTAAAGGGACACTGTAGGCACCCAGACCAGTTAATCTCATAATAAACTTTTTTATTCCTAACACTATAGTGTTCCTTTAAGGCTAAAATGTTGCATTTGTAAAACACACTTCTTTGGATTAAACTTGAAGTTCACTTTGAATTGTCGCTTTAGTAAGTAACCATGTGTGTTTAAAAAAAAAAATGTTTGTGTTGCTACTCAGTATGGCGTTGTATTAACCTAAAGGATGGGAGGTACAGGACATAAATGGGATTGGGAAAACATCTGAACTGAGACAATAGACGTCACCCCTGGTATTAACTACTGGGATTGGGAAAACATCTGAACTGAGACAATAGACGTCACCCCTGGTATTAACTACTGGGATTGGGAAAACTTCTGCACAGAGAGAATAGACGTCAGCCCTGGTATTAACTACTGGGATTGGTAAAACTTCTGAACAGAGAGAATAGACGTCACCCCTGGTATTAACTACTGGGATTGGGGAAACTTCTGCACAGAGAGAATAGACGTCACCCCTGGTATTAACTACTGGGATTGGGAAAACTTCTGAACAGAGAGAATAGACGTCATCCCTGGTATTAACTACTGGGATTGGGAAAACGTCTGAACAGAGAGAATAGACGTCACCCCTGGTATTAACTACTGGGATTGGGAAAACTTCGGAACAGAGAGAATAGACGTCACCCCTGGTATTAACTACTGGGATTGGGAAAACATCTGAACAGAGAGAATAGACGTCCCCCCTGGTATTAACTACTGGGATTGGGGAAACATCTGAACAGAGAGAATAGACGTCACCCCTGGTATTAACTACTGGGATTGGGAAAACATCTGACCAGAGAGAATAGACGTCACCCCTGGTATTAACTACTGGGATTGGGAAAACGTCTGCACAGAGAGAATAGACGTCACCCCTGGTATTAACTACTGGGATTGGGAAAACATCTGAACAGAGAGAATAGACGTCACCCCTGGTATAAACTACTAAGATTGGGAAAACGTCTGCACAGAGAGAATAGACGTCACCCCTGGTATTAACTACTGGGATTGAAAGAACTTCTGAACAGAAAGAATAGACGTCACCCTTGGTATTAATTTCTGGGATTGGGAAAACTTCTGAACAGAGAGAATAGACGTCACCCCTGGTATTAACTACTGGGATTGGTAAAACTTCTGAACAGAGAGAATAGACGTCATCCCTGGTATTAACTACTGGGATTGGGAAAACTTCTGCACAGAGAGAATAGACGTCACCCCTGGTATTAACTACTGGGATTGGGAAAACTTCTGCACAGAGAGAATAGACGTCACCCCTGGTATTAACTACTGGGATTGGTAAAACTTCTGAACAGAGAGAATAGACGTCATCCCTGGTATTAACTACTGGGATTGGGAAAACTTCTGAACAGAGAGAATAGACGTCACCCCTGGTATTAACTACTGGGATTGGGAAAACATCTGCACAGAGAGAATAGACGTCACCCCTGGTATTAACTACTGGGATTGGGAAAACTTCTGAACAGAGAGAATAGACGTCACCCCTGGTACTAACTACTGGGATTGGTAAAACTTCTGAACAGAGAGAATAGACGTCATCCCTGGTATTAACTACTGGGATTGGCAAAACCTCTGCACAGAGAGAATAGACGTCATCCCTGGTATTGACTACTGGGATTGGGAAAACATCTGAACAGAGAGAATAGACGTCACCCCTGGTATTAACTACTGGGATTGGTAAAACTTCTGAACAGAAAGAATAGACGTCACCCTTGGTATTAATTTCTGGGATTGGGAAAACTTCTGAACAGAGAGAATAGACGTCACCCCTGGTATTAACTACTGGGATTGGTAAAACTTCTGAACAGAGAGAATAGACGTCATCCCTGGTATTAACTACTGGGATTGGCAAAACCTCTGCACAGAGAGAATAGACGTCATCCCTGGTATTGACTACTGGGATTGGGAAAACATCTGAACAGAGAGAATAGACGTCACCCCTGGTATTAACTACTGGGATTGGTAAAACTTCTGAACAGAGAGAATAGACGTCATCCCTGGTATTAACTACTGGGATTGGGAAAACGTCTGAACAGAGAGAATAGACGTCATCTCTGGTATTGACTACTGGGATTGGGAAAACATCTGAACAGAGAGAATAGACGTCACCCCTGGTATTAACTACTGGGATTGGTAAAACTTCTGAACAGAGAGAATAGACGTCATCCCTGGTATTAACTACTGGGATTGGGAAAACGTCTGAACAGAGAGAATAGACGTCACCCCTGGTATTAACTACAGGGATTGGGAAAACATCTGAACAGAGAGAATAGACGTCACCCCTGGTATTAACTACTGGGATTGGGAAAACGTCTGCACAGAGAGAATAGACGTCACCCCTGGTATTAACTACTGGGATTGGTAAAACTTCTGAACAGAGAGAATAGACGTCATCCCTGGTATTAACTACTGGGATTGGGAAAACGTCTGAACAGAGAGAATAGACGTCATCCCTGGTATTGACTACTGGGATTGGGAAAACTTCTGAACAGAGAGAATAGATGTCACCCCTGGTATTAACTACTGGGATTGGGAAAACGTCTGCACAGAGAGAATAGATGTCACCCCTGGTATTAACTACTGGGATTGGGAAAACGTCTGCACAGAGAGAATAGACGTCACCCCTGGTATTAACTACTGGGATTGGGGAAACTTCTGAACAGAGATATAAGACGTCACCCCTGGTATTAACTACTGGGATTGGGAAAACGTCTGAACTGAGAGAATAGACATCACCCCTGGTAAACTTATTTTTGTTACATAAATTGATATTAGTTATTATGAATTCCTGGGGTCCATTTGCGTAAAGGGTTGCTCCAACCACCATAACCACTTTAATGATTTGAAGTAGTCATGGTGGTAAGAGTATGTGTGTGCGGTGTTTTGGCTTGAAACACTGCACACACTGAGTTATTTTTAATTGTGTGCCTTGACACATGACTTAGGCAGCCTAGACCTCCATTCCGACTGCCTAATGTCAATTCTGTGCATATTCTACATCTGTCATCAGCACGCACAGCACACTTGCAACAAATGTAAAAAATTTCCCCTTAAGCTCCCAACTCTCCCCTCCCACCCTCCCTCCTTCCCTATGGGCACTTCCTTCCGCCTGCTTTGGTTCTAAAACTGAGAGAAATCCTCCCTGCCTCCTCCTCCTCCCTCTCTACCCCCACTGGCATGTACCGCACATATTGGTCCAATTGCTCCCTGTCATGCCTGCCTCCCCGAGGTCATAGCGTCAATGGCATTATGGCAGACCCTGGCCTGGCTATAGAAAACAAAATGTAAAAATGTAAGCTCAAAATAGCCAAAATGTGACAATAGTAGAGTTTGATAACTTTTGTAAAACCTCATATATCGGCCAAATCTTCCAGTTTCTTTGTCAAATTACTACAATTCACTGTTTAGTTGGTAAACCCATGTATGTTGAAATCTAACCCAAATTACTGTTGGAATCTAAGCCCTCCAGCACATACATGTTATGTAATGGATAATGCTGAAGCACTGGCAATTTTTTATTTCACCCAGTGCTTGGTTGAACAGTATAAAGCAAATATTGAAAATAAACAATCATTAGCTATTGAAGTTTGAACAGGTGCTTAATACAGGGATGGTCCTGCAGCTCCTTCTGGTACAACTATGAAATAGTTAAGCCAAAGTAAACTTCTGCCTTCTTCAAACTTACTTTTGCTTTTTTTGTTAAGATTATAAATTGCATAATGTATGTAACAGCCACTGACCAGGAGTATGTCAATGTTTGGAGGACATGAAAGGCACTTTTGAGAGCTTTCACATTAAATCACGCTTGATGCATATATTTTTATTTGTTTTTCAAAGGCAGTGGTTCTCGGAAACATACAAATCCTTTCCATACTGGAAAGGGCTACAGCATGTTACCAAATAAGGTACTACAAGCCCTTATTTTGGATTTCACTGTTTATTGTTATTTTTTATTTTTTTTTCTGTTCCACAGAATAAACACAGTGTGTCCTTTAACTTGTGTGTAAACAGGATGAGAAATTTACTGCATTCTTATATAACGCTCCATCTGGTGCTCAAACGGTTAAATTAGCTATCGTTTTTTATTATCGAAGTTACTGGTCTTGAATATATTTAGACTAAAAAAGTAAATATGGTTCTCTATTTGCTGGCATAATGCTCAGCTTGTATACTAACTTATTGTGTCTAATGTTCTGTCATTAGTAATTTAACAACAATATGTATTAAAACTCACTTCATATTCAATACAGGGCGCCACAATCACAAGTGTAATAGTATATTTACCACTTTGTAGAGATATATTATCACATGTAAAGGAGAAAGGGAGAAAGATAATATTTATATAAAATTCAAAAAAAGTATAACAAACAAACAGTGCAGTGCCTTATGCCCAACAACCCCCCCCCCACACCCCTCTCTCCTTCCCCCTCCAGCCCCCACCCCAGACCAATGGGGAATATCTCAGTCCCCACTGGGGAAAGCCACCTACTCCTCTTGTGGCTGGCTCTTGTGGCTTAGCATGCTTTTTGGTATTCTTTGCACAACATAAATAAAGATTGCCAAAAAAAAATAGCTTGAATTTTTTATCATCGAAGTTACTGGTCTTGAATGTATGTATACTAAAAAAGTATATATGTTTCTCCCATTTGCTGCCATAATGCTTGGCTTGTATAACGATAGAGTTAATTTCTGTTTGGCTAAATCATAAGACTAACACGCTTGTACATTGCAAGAACATCACATACATAGTTTTGCACATGGCCATGCCAGAACGTCACATATTTAGCCTTGACACACGACCATCTTTGTTCTCTATTCTAAGAAGACACTACCCATACACCCTCCTATTCTAAGAAGTCTTCTCCACTTAGTAATGCCCCCTAGATAGGTTTTATATCAATGATTTGTTACATACCACAATGTATGCATGAGCTGTCCATTCTGTTACTTAATAGTTGTCAATATTTGATTGGTAATTAATGATACTCCTGTAGACTTCCCTTTATTGCGTGTTATTATAAAAGCGTTGTTCTGTTTGATAAGGAGCAGACATTTTCCTGAACTGACTCCCATGTATGTCTTTCAATGGAGTGTCTCCCAGTACTGTAAGGGTGTGGCTAAGTCTGGATAGAACCAGTGTTCATTTTAATTTAGTTTTAGTTTAGTTTAGTCTTTTGACTAAATAGCCATTTTAGTTTTAGTTGTATTTTAGTCATCTGAATTGTTTTAGTTTTAGTCTATTTTTAGTGTACTAAAATCTGACTAAAATTGTTAGTCAGCAAAATTAACACTGGATACAACTGTAAGACCATGGCAGGTAATTCTGGGTATGTTCTAACATATACTAACTTCTTGTGTCTATTGTTCTGTCATAATTATTTGTCTGTACAATGAGAATGAGAATGAGAATAAAAAAGTATTTAAAAAAAGACGGTAGGTCTGCCAACTACAGTTTTATGTCTATTTTTCAAGTTTCTTGTACTTCTTTACATTTCATTAAGTGTTACTGTTTATGAGATAGTTTAAAAGTACTTTCTGTCCATATAATTATTTTAAAGGAACACTGAAGGCATGCACTATAACTGCTTCATCTCATTGAAGTGTTCGTTGTGTTTGGAGTCCCTCTGGGAAAGCATTTCTGACAGCCTGAGTAGCAAAGAGCGCCAGTGAGTGGCGTCAGCTGACCACTTTAATTCTATCATACCACCATTGCAGGTATGAATTGGTATGGCTAGAAGGAGTTGTGTAATCTCTGTCTTAACAATACATACCCCCTTTAGGTGGCCACATACCCTTATTTAGTGTTAAACTACTCAAAAATGGTTTACCACTGAACGGAATGACAGGGACAGAGCCTGAGGCACCCAGGCACTGAATGGATTGAATAACAGCACTATCCAGCCACTCTTAGTATGAGACCTAAACCCCTCAATCTCTACTGTAGATAAAATATCAGTTATTGTGCAAAATATGACAGACCCACTTGACCCACCCAAATGGGCTGTAATGTTACCAGGTCACCTCTTTCAGGCCGTGGGTTTAATCTTTTTGGGAAATCAAGTAACAAGTGTGAACTTATCAGTTCTGTATCAGTTCATTCTTTTATTTCTAGCATTCGCATTGAACACTTATCTGATTGTGATTTAAGTTTCTCCTGACACTGCAGTGTTCCGTTCAGTCTGCTGTTTCTGTTTAACTATCGTACGTTCGTAAATCTTGCCTTTGTGTTAAATGCTTAAAAAAGATTGTTGTCACATGTGCGTGCCTTACAGTTCCTCCACCCTGATGTATAGTAAGTACAGTTTCTACAAAAGAAACAAATTGGAAGAGACAAGAAAATAACTTCCTGCAAGCAGGGATGGAATGGTCTCAGTGCATTACACGTCATCAGGGCCCATAAGTCAACCTTAACCCTCTGTTTTACCTGCACAGGGGTATCATTAACAGTGTTTAAATGTCAACAATTTTGGAAAGTCATTAAAATGTTATGTCTAAAGAGATACACACAATTAAGAAACCTGTCTGTCAGTTAAATGAACACTCTAAGCACCAACACAATAATTATGCATTTTATACCCTTTCTCCTAAATACGAATATGTTTGTTTGCATTGGGTGATTTTGTATAGTTTTTGTAAAAAAAATGAATATGCAGCTTTCAGTATCTGAACCATACCTTCTCTGACCCCTTCCTCCATTTGAAAATTCTTCCATCTTGATGGTTATTACACATGTTTACAATGCAGAGCCAATAGTTACAAATAGTCCTTTTTTATCTCTCCTTCCTAACATACACAGGGTCATTTACTAAAGTGAGAATACAAAGGAAAGTACTAATTTAAAGGAACACTATAGGGTCACGAACACAAACGTGTATTCCTGACCCTATAGTGTTAAAAGCACTATTAGGTTGCTGGCCACCCTTAAAAAGCTAGAAAACTTACCCTTTTCCAGTGCCAAATAGGTCTGTCGGCACCCCCAATCTGCTTTCTTGGCTAACGTAATCAGAATTGGATAAAAAGAAAGGAGGTTTTGCGCACACAATGGACGTATAGTAAATTCTGAAAGATAAACAACTTTCATAGGGCAATATATAAAATCCCAATAATAATAAATAGAGTAATATGAAGCACTCACACTTTAGAGAGCCATATAAGTCGGCTCTCTACTTTGAAGACACATAAAGTATTTCCAGTAAAGTGCTCTTGTGCAGATTGGTCCCACCATCAGATTTCGTCTGGATATAATCAGGAACCAGGATAAGTTGAAAGTAAAATACTTTATTCACAATAAAAGATAAAAAAACAACTAGCACAACGCGTTTCGACCACTCTCTTGGTCTTCCTCAGGTGCAATGATAATACATCAGACAATTTCTGTTTATATACTGCATATTTAGTTAGAAAATTAATTAATTAGAAAACACATACATATAATCACAAAAACCCCACCCTCTATGTCCATATATGGTAATTCCGGTGCACTTGCCCTCCCAAAATGGTGTCTTTTCATCCTCCACGCTGTGAGGAATGACCTCCTCATCATGGCCGTGCGTTCCAAATACTAACGTGCGCACACTATCGTGCGCACACGCAATCAGAATTGATTATCTCAGCCAATAGCTATGCTTTTCCATAGGAAAACATTGAATTGGCTGAGATCATTGTGACAGAGCTCCAGTACTCCGACCAAGTACCTCCACCCAGTCTACTAAGAGCCACCTGATGGCAATGTATGATGTCACAATGCTGGGAGGAGGTCACTGCCTCACAGCATTCACTGAGCGCTGCACAGGAGAAGAAGGAGGGAGGAGGGAGTCAGAGCTCACACTCATCAGCCTGAGGCAGCCACTGCACCCCAGCGGAGTCACCCTGCTGCACTTAAAAGGTAGAACGCAGGAGGGTGACTAAAAAATTTACATTTTGCATGTTTGTATATGTCTGTGTATCTATTTGTATGTGTGTCTGTATGTGTATCTGTGTATCTGTTTGTATGTGTGTCTGTTTCTGTGTGTCTGTGTATCTGTTTGTATGTGTGTATGTATATGTATCTGCATGTGCGTCTGTATCTGTGTTTCTCTGTTTGTGTGTCCATTTGTGTATCTGTATGTCTTTCTGTGTGTCCGTATATGTATCTGTGTGCCTATCTGTGTGTCTGTATGTCTGTATGTGTATCTGTGTCTGTATGTGTATCTGTGTGTCTGTATGTGTATCTGTGTCTGTATGTGTATCTATGTGTCCGTATGCCTATCTGTGTCTCTGTATCTGTTTGTACATGTGTAACTGTGTGTCTGTATGCGTATCTGTTTGTCTGTATGTTTATCTGTGTTTGTGTGTATTTGTATGTGTATCTGTGTGTTTGTATGTGTATCTGTGCATGTAAATGTTTGCCGGTATGTGTGTCAGTGTGTGTATCTAAATGTGTATCATTCTGTGTGTCTGTGTATCTGCATGTGTGTCAGTGTGTGTGTCTGTGTGTCTGTGTATCTGTATCTGTATATGTATGTGTGTTATTGTGTGTCGGTGTATCTGCATGTGGGTCTGTGTATGTATCTGTATGTTATTGTGTGTATCTGCATGTTTGTCAGTGTATTTGTCTGTTTATCTGTATGTGTGCTACTGTGTCTGTTTATCTGCATGTTTGTCAGTGAGTGTATCTGGATGTGAGTAAATGTGTATCTGCAAGTGTGTTTGTGTATGCACTTGTGTGTATGTGTATCTGTCTTTGTATGTCTGTACCTGTGTATGTGTGTATCTCTATGTATGTCAGTGTCTGCATCTGTATGTGTGTCAGTGTGTGTATTTTGTCTCAGTAAAAATGAGTGCAGCTAAGTGTGTGTTTATTTGATTGTTTTTTTGTGGGGGGGGGGGGGGTTGTGTGGGGGTGGAGTGCGTGATTGCATGCTAGGCACAAGCAAATGCCTGCCCAGGGTCCAATCAGTATTAAAGACAGCCTTGAATGGTGCATAGAGTACTATAATATAAGGAAGGGTGGGATCAGACAATAGCAAGGGCGGATGGGAGATTGAGGATGGACAAAGTAGCTAGTTTAAACTGGTCTGGTAGTGTCCCTGGGACAACACCCTACTGGGGAAACAATAGGACAGGAAAAAAGGGGAGGGGGAGAGGCACAGACAAGCAATACATTTAACATACCATGCACCAATAATGGGCGCAGGGTGACCAAAATACAAAAGGAATCTGGGTACCCACACATAGTTGGTTTGGTAAACGAACGGGGGGTGTCCGGACAGCCGAACAAAGAGGAATAAAAGTGTAGCTAGAGCATCCATTCTGCTACAATGATCAATTCTGATTATGTCAGCCAAGTGCAACAAACTGTAAGTGCAACAAATATTACTGTAAGTTGAAGTTTAGCTATCAGGGTCCACAAACATAAAGCTAAGAATTTAACTTGAAAAATAACTTGAAACCCGTGCCCTGAACCAAAATTCATAGTGAGCTTTCAAATCTACTAAACAGTGTGGCTGACCTTGTTTGATCTTCTATACTTACATGAAAGTGAATCTATTGAGTTTATCATCCTTGTTAATGCAGGAACTATAAACCTGAGCCTTTAAACCACAAGAGGAAACGTGACAATATACTTTTATAGTCTCTTTTCAGAAAGCATTGGTTCATCTCTTTCAGTTGAGACTCACGGTTCCTGGTGTCAAATACATTATTTTTCACCCTGAGAAATTGTGATACAGGCAGTGATTTCTTTAGAACTGTAGGGTAGAAACGTTTTGAAATATATTTCCGTCAGTAGGCTTTTATTTGGTTTATACAGAATATAGCCTAATAAGCTTTATTTGACAAACATCAGCAGATCATGGAATTTGGTTTGTTGGTATCTGTATTTCAACATGAAGCATACAATGATGATCATGTTTTTCAGGGCCTCAACAAGCTTGTCCAATTGTTGTACATAGACAGTGCCTGATTACACAGCGAAGATATAATTGATGAAACATAAGAAGAGAATGATTTTATCTCAGGCAGTGGTGCCCGGCAGGAAGGAAATCAGGATACAATGGTCCTAGACTCTTGAGGACCAACTCCTATCCCTATTACAACTTTAGTTTATTGGGATGGGGACATTTCGCGCATTATACAAGTTATA
Source organism: Pelobates fuscus (assembly GCF_036172605.1). NCBI lineage: Eukaryota > Metazoa > Chordata > Amphibia > Anura > Pelobatidae > Pelobates > Pelobates fuscus. The sequence goes on from NC_086321.1 coordinate 86,396,807, forward strand.
AAGATTATTTGCAAGGAGTACCATTCCTGTTTCTCTAATCTGCCACATAGAACTGTTATAAGCCCATCTCCGCTGTATGAAACCACACTGGAGATAAAGTACTGCATGGGCTCTCTAGAAGGCTTCTGTGCAAAAGCTGCAGATGTTGAAGCAATAAGAGAAAATTCCGATATATTCACTGGTATGGTATCAAGGAATTTCATTTAAAACTTGCTGTGTTTGAAATATAGGATAAAACAGCAATTTTGAGTAAAGATCACTGTTTTCCAGACCAGTCCTCAGGACACACCAACAATCTCGGTTTTGTCATCTCTTTAGAATAAAATTTGTAAATGCTTAACGTTTAGGCTGTTCATGTGCCTTGTGGACTGGGTTCATCATGTAAGAATGCAAATCATGTCAATATGAATTTATATAAATATATGAAAATCATACTTTTATTTTATTTATTTATCCTTTACAACAGGCTTCCCCAAACTCCGGCCCTCTAGATGCTGCTGAACTACGACTCCCATGATTCTATGAATGAAATAGATGGGCTGAGAATCATGGGAGTTGTAGTTCAGCAACATCTGGAGGGCCGGAGTTTGGGGAAGCCTGCTTTACAACAGCATTGGCAATTTGGTAAAGATATTGAGGACTATATGGTCTCCCTTACATTGCAATATTTCAGCAAGGTTTGTGTTTAACACCATTTTTAGCAAAAGGCACAACAAGGTACAGGGTTGCTCACAAATGTTCATAAATTAAATCCAAAAGGAAACGCTGAGGCAAAAATAGCTTGTCTGGGCAAATGCTCTAATTCAACTGAAGTCAAAGCTTGGCAATCTTTACCCCAGCTTTATTTTTTTTTTATTCTTTATTTTTGATATCCAAAAGTTACAAAGAGGCCCGCAATGCTACAACAGCCAAAGCAGACATAGGTCAAACATATTTAGACAGTCTAATGGCATTTGAAAAGCAGCACCATTTTTGTACTAAGGTTATTATAAAAACAAGCTGAGAAAACATGTCTACGTTTAACCAGGAGCATTACTCACATGCACATTCAAGTACACTAGGGCATTCCAGCCAGGCTGCATACTGTAGATTCACTATACTAGACCACAGGAAGCATATATACAGTCTAATGCTATAATTACACGAGTCAGTAATCAATGCTACACATCCTATAGTGCATACACAGTGATACATGCACTAGACACTGTGTTTATGCGAAAGTTAGAAATGTGAACTGCAAGCTAAGGAATTATGTCGAGGGTATAACCTCCACGACTCAAAACAGTAGTACACCACAACAAAAAGGGGAAAAAGAATAATTAGAACGAAAAATAAAACAAATTGCATGACTGTTATAGGTATATTTAAATGGCATTCCTGAGTGTTATATGGTGATATGACTCGGGCAGTGTTCTTAAGGCTATCTCAGCCGAAACCCATATGTGGCAGTGCCTCTCTATCATGAGAGTTATGACTCCAGGACAGAATCCCTCTCCAGCCCAAGGTCTCTGTGATGGCCAGCATTTGTATACCACAGACTTTGCGACTTATAGAGTCCAAGTCAGTCCCCTTCGCGGGGAGGTTGGAGGATGTAGGTGTCAGTCTCCGCTGTCTGCGGACGATCTTCCACCTGTGTGGGCGATGCTATGAGGACAAGCATCGGGCAGCTCTCGGCCCAGGTAGGTAAGTAAGGGGTTTTACAAGCTGTGTCTTGGTTTTGTTGTCCTGGGCAGGATTCTCTGTTTCTGGGCGTGCTTTTCTCTGATCTCCCTGTTGAAGCTTATCTTGTAGCCTCAGCCAGAATCTGCGGAAGGTCTCTTCGAGCCACATCATGAAGAGCGTCATGGAGTGGTGGCAGATCTTCTGCATCGAGCTCATACTGTGCGGGTCAGAGTGTAAAGTCGTCACCATCTTGGGGTGCCAGAGAGTAGGCTTGTTCGGGCAATCAGGAACAGAAAGTCTCAGGAAAGGTAGAAATCAGCTTACCCAGGGGACCCTGACCTGAATAATACTTCTTGGGCAGTGTAAAGGTAGTAGCCAGGGTTTATGCCCTAAATTCTGCCAAAATCTGGAGAGCTCAGTCACCGCACGTCTGTTTGACTTGAAGTTCAGGCTCTGCCCCCTTTACCTCAGTTTTATCAAACAAATTTTAAAGGACACTTCTCTGTTCAAATACGAAAATAAACTGTTTACTAGATATAGCCCCTTGAAAATATGAATGAATTTAATTATGCATTTCTTCATTGCGGTATAACTGAAAATAACTTGCAAAAGCAGCAGATCTCTTGTATGAAGCCTTTGAAAATCCTTGTCTTCTAACCCCGCCCAGACTTTATGTGCCTGTCCAATCACAGTCTTCTCAATACAGCTCAATGATAAGTCTTTGCAAGGCAGGTGTTCTGAGCAATTACTGCCTCTTGTGTTTAGCTCCACTGAGCTAACCAAACCAGGAGATAACCAAGACAGTTTTCTGTTTGTCAGCCAGGGGGTGTAACAAGGATAATTCATAAAACTGCCCATTTCAATTGAAATCGATACATTTTTTTTGTAAAGATAAAATACTTATGGTTCTGTAGTGCCCCTTTAATTTGTGAAAATGAAAAATATTTTTTTTAAACATGAGTTTCCCTGTTCAAGTGGTAAATTATTTTTATGGGTGAGTGCAAAGAATCTGATGGATGTTAAAGGATTTCAGCTTTCCAAAATATTACCCTGTTTTATTTGTGTTATGTGGACTTCACAACTAATGCTTGTAAGATAGATGTGAATATGCAAGGAAATAGAAAAAGAGACACAATCATTACTAATTTCTATTTTCTATTTATTTCATTCAAAAACGATTACATCCTTATGTAAACTCAACAAATCTCGCTCTTAATACATAAAGAGGATTGATGTCTATTGTATAAGTAGTTATTGTTATCAGTTGTAATAGGGTTTTCTATGAGGCTGTTGATTTTGAGTAGGTGAGTTTCGTACACCTGCAGCTTAGCATGGCAGGTGCTGTACAAACAGAGAGGCTGCAAAGCATTCCTTTATCGTAAGCATTGAACCTCCGCTTCATGAGACCTGCTTATGTGATCTTCGCTTACAGTTATCCATCCTGACATTTCATATCTACTCTATTTCGTCAGGTGTATTAGTATCAGTAGAAAACATGTTTGATGTAAGCCCTGGTGATTACAGAACTGTTTGACTATGTGAGATTGCCTGGTATTCGGGGTTATTCAATAAACTTTGAACTGTCGCAAATTACAATCCATGTAGCAAAATTTGCTATAGTCAGAGCTTGGAAATTTGAATTTAAGATTTGCCATTCAGATATCCACGTGCTTTAATTTAACTTTTAGTGAATACAAAATGTAACGTAACATGTAGTGTTAACCCCTTAAGGACCAAACTTCTGGAATAAAAGGGAATCATGACATGTCACACATGTCATGTGTCCTTAAGGGGTTAATAATTAAAAAGTCAAAATAAACCCAAAATTTATTTCAGATTTTAAACACCAATAGGCAAAGTGGAAAAATACTTCCAGTTCAGTTTTTTACTGTCGCTAATTAGTACTAAAATGTAAAATTCAAAAGTGTCGACAATCCACACTTAACTGAATAACCCAGCCATTGTTTCAGAGACTATTGGAACATCCATGGGGGTTATTCACTAAACGGGTGAGTGGGGAGGGAATTGACAACAGAATTTGACATTTTAGCCCAACATTTACCTGAATTGGTAAAAAAAAAAAAAAAATAGCTGTTTTCCCAGCTCAGTGTTATTCACTTAAAAGGGTATTGTGTGGAATTAAAAGGAGGATTTTGAATTTTAGGCCAAAGTAATTCAATTTGAAAAGTTTCAAACTCAGTTATTTTCCACTTTGACTACGTTGGTCTAAAATGTTAAATTTCTTGGTAAATTCCCAACAAGCCTCATTACAAAAAAAAAATATTTTAAGATTAATCTTTAAATTATACATTTAATTATATATTTTTCATATATATATATATCATAATTAGAAACAAATTAGTTTTGTTTTATCATTGTTCATTGTATGATACGAATGTTATATTATACTTTCATTATCATTGAAAAAATATTATCAATTAAAAATATTTGAACAGAAAAAAATAGCAGCATTCTTGATAAAGATCTTGATAAAGGCCTGAAAAGGGCAGAAACATTGATCGTCTGTAAAGACTACTTTATGATGTGATTCACCGAATAAAACCACGACAAACAGACTTGTGCGTGCTACTAATTGTTTTCTGATATACATCTTATGCAGTACTGCACCCAGACATCAGATTTTTGTATATTTTTTGATTGGGATAAGTTTTTAAATTATTTATATATTTCATAATTATATATTTTGTTCAATTCCAAGTTAAAGCAAAGCAAATGGCATACAAATTACCTTCACTTTATCAACAAGCCCTTAAAAACTGAAAAAAAGGAAATTATATTTTGTTACAAATAGAAAAAAGACTAAAAATGACTATAAATATCTATATATCAGATGTCTGTTTCTGTTTGTACTAGAATAGATTTTTGTTCTGTTTTTAATGGCTTGTTGATCAGGTAAAGACATTTTGTTTGCTATTTGCTTTGCTTTAACGTGGAATTGAACACAACTTGCAGAAGGATATTTGATTATAGAAGTATCCTTTACAACCAGTACAGTGATTCCCTGATCTGAATTATGTGAGTGAATGGAAATTGATTTTTTTTTTTTATATTTGGGAATATTAGTGTAACACTCAGGACAACAGTTTTTATTGTTTTATATTTTCCATATTGGAGTGCATGTGCTGGTGAAAAAAGTAAGTAAATATAGGTTTTGTTTTTTCTTTATTTAACTTTTGAAGTTTGCTCATTGATTGGGCATTAAAAGAGCTAATGTTATTGTTCACTTTTTTGTGTAGTTAAAGTTACATTTGCTGGTATTATTTCTTGTCAGATTCAATAGTGGATGTTTCCTTTTCTAGGGCTAACTAAAATCATTTGACTTATCTGTCTTCTATTCGTCTATTTGGCTCCAATAGGGAATGTTTCTATTTACTGAGCTAACTTAAATTACTTGGTTTATATTGTAATTGCCTACCTATCGTTCAACATAACCCATCTGGGATAAAAAGGTGCAATTATTAATTTTAGAAGAAACATGTTGGATCTTAATTCACCACAATTTGCTCTTTAGTGAATAGGTCCCAATGTGTTAAATAATCCTAAAACTATTGCAAAAGATCAATAATGTCTGTGTTTTTAAAGTTTATTTTGCACATGGAGATTTAAAAAAAAAAAAAACCTTCTTGAGTCACTCTAACCAGAATAAACCATACATTTAGTTAAAAAAAACTTTTGAACATTTATTTACAAACTTCATACAAGCATTATTTGTAATACAAACAAGTAAAAATAAATTTCCTTTAAATTATATTAACATTTATATTAAAAGTCCATAGTAAAAAATGAATGATTTTAACAAAATATTTACAATTTATATTTACAAATGAACCTGTAATCTGCAAATGGAAATATGAAAGCAGCACACGTATGCTATATAAGGTACAAATAAAATGAATTTTATTTGTTTTAGAGCAGGGGTTTAAAATGGCAAGTTAACTGTTTCAGTGCAGTGAATAACTCTCTAAAGAGTGTAAGCTTGGTCATTGGCAGAGGAGATGTATCAGGGCAGGGTGAAATAATGTATAAGGGCCATCAATAGCATTGTTTTAAAAAGTAATATTATTTTACCTTAATATTCTGAAGCTCTGTACAATGGAGCCCAGTGACCCTCATTTATACTTATCTATCCATGTGCAGTTAGAGAATTCCAACTCCATTGATGTTTTACTTTTTTTCTAAGCATTATGGGACTTGTTGATCTGCGTGGCAGAAGGCACGCCTATGGGCTCCTATAAATATGTTATATAAGAGTTCTTAAACCCTGGGTCTGATTACAAGATATATGAGAACTGGCGAGGACTGTCTCACACACAGACTACTGTAAACTTGAATATGTCTCCTTAATGAGTTTTTTTTTTAAATAGCATGAATGCTATTTGGCAGTACCAATGCTAGTTGGCAGTACCATCCCTAGAATACATTTCCAAAGTTATTCACAATAGTGAGAATAGAAAGTGAATTGCAAATTTAAGAACAAAATAGCCAACCCAGAAGCACAGCTGACTTGGAGAATCTTTCTGGTTCATCTACTTTCTGGTCTTAAGGTTTAAATACACTTTGAATTCCGGACAATTCTAATTTTATGAATAACAATATTAGGTTATCTTAATAAAGACATTTAGCTAATACTGGTGCAGGCAGGTCCCGAGTATTTTCAGTGCAGCAAGAATCCTACTTTCAAAAAAACAATAGTAAAAATAATTTATATGGCTAATCGGTAAATGTGCAACTTTGCAAGTAAATGTACTGTGTATCTCCTTAAATTAAAACAGGTCGAATGGAATGCACAATATATTCTAAGATAGTTTACCCAATGGTGCACTGATAGAATAACTTCAAAATACAAAAAAAAGGAATAATGTATAGTTGTAGCAAAATGTTTTCTTCATGTAACTGGCGAAATGCTTGGATAAGGAAATGGGTTACAATATAAATACCCCAAATGTTACGTACACTAATAAGCTGGCAGTCCATTCATAGGCACTACAGACGGCAGTTTTAGTATAATGTAGTGAGCACTTGAGTTACACCGATCTTGGACCCAAAGAATAATGTTTTATGTCACAGTACCATTAAACAATTAATATCTTACATGGTCCCATGATGACTAGTCAATTTCTTATTATTGGTGTGGAGCACTTGATGTAATATACTATATTGTATAATGATATTACCAGAGTAAGGCTTTAGCACGGCACGCCCTCTAGTGGTATACGAGTTACTATCACCACGTCCACTCTCCACTGGCAAAACTCCATTGAAGGTAGTCAGTATATCTATCTTCTCAGTTGGGGACCCATCTAAATTTGTACCCCCCTCCAAATGTCCGTATGGTGAAAGCGTTTCCCTGGGGATAGGCTAAAGTCCGAATCGTGCTGTGTTCCTTTATGGAGGTCTTGAAGGAGGTGTCTTCTTCCAGCTCAGTATCAACCAAATTCACTGAGTTCTGCCCAGTGACTGTCTTGAGTCCATTGAAAGCCCCGCACATTTTGATGTTTGGGATGCCTTCTTCCTGGAAATCCATGTGGTCGTCTGTTTGTAGTTTAGGGCGTTTAGCCTCTGTGGGTTGACTCTGGAGAACAGCATTACATTTCTTAGAGATCTCCCTCAATATCTCATCCACCTTTTTACAATCCTGCTCGTTGTCCTGAGGGTAATATTCCTGTAGATTCCTCTTCACGGGTGGCCTAGGTGACACTGTACCTGATGAAATCCTCCCACTGTCTCCTGACCTATGGTACATCAGTTTCTGGGAAGGAAACAAAATATCACAATTTAGAACTCTATTCATACGCTATGATCCTATTCCAGACATTACATGTTCTCTCATATGTCTATATCAGCAGGCTCTGGCTAAATAATCTCTAATGACTGCAATTTAGCTGTTAAACTTCAGGATAATGTGCTGCTTGGAAGTATGTATCTTACAACAAGGTCATTTAATAGTGAATAACACAAACAATTATTTTGCCTATTGTATAGATCATTTATTTTGCAGATTATCATGTTTAGTTTTTTGTTACAAGATGCATTGAAATTTTGTGATATGCATTTTATTCTTTAGATTTTAGGTTTAAAAATGTCCAAATGTTTTAAATATATTTAAGTATTAGGTGTCTGTATCATAATAAGACATTTTGATCTATCCTATAATATAATAATAAAATAATAATAATAATAATAATACCCTTTCCAAGTGTTTTGTAAGGATCTATTCAAATACTGTTGCTGATGTGAGAACAGATTTGATAAATAAATCAAAATAACCAATTTGTATTAATTTATTGCAATTCAGCATTTTATTACATTTCAACAATTGTTAATTACATTTTCAAAGTCAATTCTCACATCAAAGCAACTCACTCAATAGTCTACAAGGAAATGATACAGATTTTGTAAGCTGTACAATTACATGCTCAATTCAAATGTTAATTTCCCTTAACAGGTATTGGTTTTTCCTAGGTAAGTGGATAACCAGTTAATAATAACTCATGGGAAAAGCTGTATGTGAATGAATTTTTTTCTATTTAATTGAAAATAAAGATTTATATATAAAAAAGTAAAAAAAAATAACTTATGGGACTTGCAATCACATCATGCTTAGCCAGCTTATAAATCTCTGGCTGAGCTGACAGGCAGATGATGTATCTGTTACAACCCTGGTAACTAGTAGATCCAAGTCACCCCTGCCTTAGAACATTGATATGGAAGCCATTATGGTATCCGAGCGCCCTCTACAGGCTGCTAATGGTAAGTGGAATAAATTTGATTTAACATGATTTTAACACTTACATCGAGAACTGATGCCAGATGCTTAGCCTGGGCAGCAAGCTCATTGAGATGGACGTTTTTTTCTTTCAGAGAGGCAATCTCTTCTTGTTTTTCAGTCAATGTCACATGCAGCTATATGGAGGAGGAACGGGACATTGTAATATACAGCAAACCGTTGCAAGTACCTTCATATTTAAACAAACAGTTTAGCATTATATTGAGAAATAATGAAAATAAATTATAAGAAACCCAGGCATTGATTCAAAAATGTTTAACTGATTCATGTTAGATGTAAAGCATGCATTGCGATATTACAATTGTGCAGAAAGAAATTCATTGACATCAGCCTTAGTTCATACATGGTTAACTGTAAAAAAGGGGGATTTTTTTTAAAAAACACATTTCCAAATGGTCTACATGTTTCTCATGGAAATACATTTGTCTCACAATTTGCAGGCAGTGATCCAAGTGTCTACTACTCGTTTATTAGTAAATAGGTCGTTCATAAACCTTACCTGTGTATTCTCCACTAGAGCATTGCCCAGGGCCTGCTGGTTCTGGCCAGCGATGTCTTTCCAGTATTGCTCGGTAGTGGCTGCAGGCTGCACATTGAGGGGCATGAGATGCACTGGCTGGGGTGCGGGAATGCAAGGGTTAAACACATGGTAATCTGCAGAGCCAATCGCAGTTTGCATGAGAGAGGATTGGTCTGGGGAGAGAAATGGAATCATAAATTATAATTAGCCACAATGTTTATGTTTTTTTTATAAAAACAAACAAAAAAAACACCCTGAATATACAGCAAGGCTTACTCGTGCACGAATTAGCCACATTATAACGATTTCATTTAAAAAAAAAAAAAAAAACAATTGTGGGGATTTAGAACTATTACTCTTTAATGTATGAGATGTATCCACTGGTTTAAATTGAAGATATCTGCAAAGAGCTAATAATGTTACTCTCTAGTGGATCATCAACAGCGTGTGTTTAAATTAAACGAAATAGTAAGTACAAAGTTCCCCTTACAAGATATATTTTAAGTATCACAGTTTCTAATAAATATTACACAGAATTAATGTAACTTAAATGTATAGTTTGGCTGCTTTGGACTTTACAATCACCTTATAAGGAAATGGCATCTTCATATACACCTGCTCATAGCTCACCTGCAATGAAGTTATCCACAGCATCTCTGAACTCCTGCAGGTCAAACTGAGATCCATCTTGCAAACAGTGTCCCTAAAACAAAGACAGCCCTTAATGCATCCAATGGTAAAAAGACTCAAACATGATAATTTAATGCAATGAGACCTCTCCATTGAATCGATTCCATAATTAGTCATCTGCTACAGTGAGATATATATCCTAGAAATCTATTCAGTGAGACAGCCCTAGTAATCTCCTTCAGTGAGATCTATATACTGTATCCCTAATAATCTGTTACAGTGAGATCTATATACTGTATCTCTAATAATATGTTGCAGTGAGATCGATATATCTCTACAAAATTCCTGTTCACATACCTGGAAATCATCATATCCATAGGTTGGGTAATGGAGGTGGCATGCTTGCACTGCCATGTCCCGGACTGCAGTAATGGGAGTTACAGTATGAGGTATAGTGTTTCCAGGAGTGAGCAGAGCTATCGGCACAGTGACAGGGCTCCTGCAGTGCAGTGGGTTTATAATGATACAGGCTCTGTACAACCTGTTAGCCAGGGCAGTCCCCTGTGCATCCCGTGCCTGATCCTGATTGGTCTACTCTGGCCAATCAGGTGGCTGTGTGAGCTCTCAGTGACAAATTAACCTGGGCTGCCTGCCCCTATGAACAGAGCCTCACCTCAGGGCACCAGACAAATAACTTTATATGAAGGCTTAGCATTCACACAATGCAAGATAAGGAGCCTCCCTCTAATTGCCAGGTTCACCTACAATGAAAGTGCTGGAGCCCAGTACAAGGCCAATCAGCCCTCCAGCCACTACTGGTCAAACTGTTTGTTTTTGTATTGTGTTTGTTTATTCTGGGATACATGTGTTGCTATTGCCCCCCTTGCTAATTCTCACTGTGAAATCTTTACAGCATTAATAGCAGCAATAAAATGATAATATATTACTATAGCTAGATAAATATGCCATTTTAGTTAACGTACTTAATACTGGGTGATGGGCCAGATTTATAACATTATATCATAAGTACTATATGTTTCCTCATATTAATATTTTCCAGATTTCCATTCAGTAGCTTCAAAAAAATCAGCAGGTTACAGGCAAAACCTTACCAACCGTATCCCAAAATCCTACAGTATAAAATCTATTCTCCTCTTGTGTCTGACAACATGATTTTTGTTTTTCATTTACTTGTTAACCAACTGTATAATTGTAAAGCGCTGGGGAAAATGTTTGTGCTTTATAAAAACTAATGATAATAATAGCAATACGTACCACACTCTAGTGTATATACCACGAGAAAAGGTGGACGGTGGAATTTGTAAGAGGACATTACTTGGAATTTGGATTTTGCAACCAGTGTCATTATTTGATGTTCACTCCCCATTACTTTATTCGTTCGTTTAACCACCTAGCACACATCCATGCTATATATAGAGAATTTGGCACATGTTCCACTGGTTGCATAATGGTTGGCAATAGATTGTTTGGAAAAGGCTTATGGGCAGATTTTTAGTTTTTATATTTTATTTGTTACTGCCAGGAACACCTGCAGAAGATCTACCTTCTACCCCCATTACTCTCAGCCAAATCTGAATAATGTAAACGGTTGGTCCTACCAAGTTGGGCAATGGTTACTAACCTTACTATTTCAGTTACATTTAAATGAAGCAAGCTAGCATTCTGGTGCTGTTTATATTTATTTAATTCAAAGCTAATGGTTGATAATCATCTAAATTCTAAACGAAATATGTCTGCAATCAGTAATCCAGCGTCAAATTTTATAACTGCCAAAATATTTGGGCCGAATATTAAAATTTAACATAACCATGAACAGGTTAATATATCTGAAAAGTTGTCTCACAGCAGTTTTGAGCGACAGGTGCAGCACGTGTAAGCAGTAAGCCACGATTTCACATATATCGCTGGAATTCCTCTGTACAGACACAGTAACACTGGGATTATCTCAAATGTGGCCAACTTGCTTTCTGTTAACCATTTAAATGCCAGAGTGTTTGGCAACACACCACTGATAAACCTAGCTAAAAGTGTACGACAACGGTGTGATTAACAGCAAAACTGCACATTGTTACACTTTATAATACGGGGAAGTCTACTGTGTGTATTCACTAAGAGCTGCGATCGCTTGACACGCAACTGGTAAAATGAAGATCAGCATATTACTAATACAATACAAAGATGGAAAATGTATCCCTTATTTCAGCAAACCTGGAGATTTTGTTTCCAATCCTGCTATGTTGTCCTAATTTGGTAAGTCTATCGAATAGCCACCACAACTCGCTGCTTAGTGAATAAGCCCCATAAATACATTTTGTGCACTACATTACGCACTATTCTCAACAAGCGAAGAGGCAGAACTATTATAGAAAATGTTGATCTGTGACATCCCATTGTTCAGCGCTACGGAATTTGCTGGCGCTATATAAATAATAAAATAATAAGAATAAAAACAATAATATGTGATTCCAAACTCAGCCATTCTCTGCATGTAAATGTACCATGGTATTAATATGTAATGCAGATAGACCCCTTTGGCTTTAGTAATGCAGGTATTATTACTGCACTGGATGTTCCTGTGGGGCACAGGGTGTGTAACCTGATCTTCATTCCAAACAGTAATAACTAAGCCAGATGAGACAGTTGGTGTAGTAACCACAGACCGTAACCAAAACACACATTGACCATACACCGATAACTGTATAGGGCTTTATTCACTAAGCAGCGAATTGTAGCGTATTGACAACTGAAATGTAGAATTTAGTCAGAGGCATAGCCAATCTAGCCGAGTTTTACCGTTTTTCCAGTTCTACTATTTCTGCCTATATTTTCTAATTAGTTTTCCAGTTCACTATTGATAATGGATTTTGGAACGCATCTTTTATTACAGGATCCAACATAGGTACACTGATAGACATATCCCAACCAAAACAAGCAAAGCACATGATGGTAAGCCTGTACAGACACCAAAATATATCCACATATATGTACAGACACCAAAATATATCCACATATATGTACAGACACCAAAATATATCCACATATATGTACAGACACCAAAATATATCCACATATATGTACAGACACCAAAATATATCCACATATATGTACACACCAAAATATATCCACATATATGTACAGATACCAAAATATATCCACATATATGTACAGACACCAAAATATATCCACATATATGTACAGATACCAAAATATATCCACATATGTACAGACACCAAAATATATCCACATATATGTACACACCAAAATATATCCACATATATGTACAGACACCAAAATATATCCACATATATGTACAGATACCAAAATATATCCACATATATGTACAGACACCAAAATATATCCACATATATGTACACACCAAAATATATCCACATATATGTACAGACACCAAAATATATCCACATATATGTACACACCAAAATATTTATACATACTTGTACAGATACCAAAATATATACACGTATACAATAACAGGGAAATATTTCTGTGACATCGATATGCAATACTAGTATGCTGTATTACTGTGTATGTATTAGGGTCTGTCAGATTACAGCTAATCACTAATCACATTGTATCGTGGAAGCATTGCACCCAAAGTGTAATAACCTAAATCAGATCATTTTATTTATTTATTTCCAGGGATAACCTTTTAAACACCATGGGGCTTGTAATATTTTGCTTACTTCAATGCAGCACACATCACTGTAATAATAAAAGTGTGCTTGATTTATTTATTTTTATTGTGTGTTTTAATGGGTTTAACAGGTACGTTTGGCTCCTTCTTTACAACAATAGAGATTGTTAAATCGTGCACTTAAACTGTCTAGAATGTGTAAATCGCTCAGCCCTACTGTATTTGCTGTATTTGTGTAGTTGTTGAGTGTTTACTGACATTTAATGAACACATTTCTGGCTCTTTACAATGAAAATGACTGTGGGGAGATCATGTCAGATATAACTGATCAAAGGACTGCTGGCTTTGAAGTATCTGTGGGGTTGTCATTTACCTGCTGTGAAATGTTACCCCTAGCGGCGTCTTGTTGTATAACAGAGTCACAGTCTGCCAAGTCTTGCCAGTCGATTGTAGAAAGTGCTGTGGGCAGATAACAGTAGTTTTTAATATAATAAGATATACGTACACACATACATACACTCTCTCGATCGGTTGCTCTGAGAAAATATATTGCAGTCTGCAGATCTTACCTGCGTCCACTGCGTTTGGAGATGGATCCACATAAATGGACACAGGTCTGTTGGTAGCTGGGAAAAGTCTCCTTGTCGGCGCCTGCTTTAGAAATAGTCAGCTCAGAAATGCACTCAATCAAAATCCTAATGTGGATATTAATATAATTGTTGAAGTGGAACAATCAGACAGGAATAGTCCCGTTTTTCTCCAAGGTGATTGTTCCACTTGAAAAACTTGGTCCCACAAACGTTTTGATAACAATACCCATTGTGTTTTTTTACCAAAATAAATCGCACGTTGATAAATACCTTTTTATCAGCCTTAACGGGCTTTTTTATCGGTCTGCTTGGGACACTGCCAATGGTGTTTGGACAGATCTTGCCGAAAGCTTTCCGTCTGTTCTCCATGGTGTCAGAATGAGTGGATTGCAGAGAATACAATGTGTCAGATATGAGATTCTGTCCCCCTTCTCCCCAACTGTCACAAGTCATTTATAATACAGGGGAAGCTGCCGGAATGTTCAGCTTCCTCCAATCACAGGCTCGGAGCTTGACAGCATCTCCAAGGTAAAGCGTCCCTGGCAGCGAGAGCCGCGCATGCGCACTTTGCAGAGTTTCTTCCAGCGCTGTAGCCCGCCATTACCCGGGCAGATTAAGGGTCTGATTCAGCCCTAGGTGTGAAAGGAGAGTGTAATGCCTGTGTAATAGGAGGATTACTGGTGTAAGTGCTGATAAGGCAGGATAAGGTGTTACTTTGTATGTGATATGTCATGCTGAGTGTCATGGTTATATTCCAATCTACCCTCTGTTTAACTGGGAGAAAATTAATAACGGGATAAACTAGTGTTATACATGCAAAGGGACCATCTGGATATGTTCTGACTGTTTTAATAACTAAAACGAATTGAATGCATATAATACTCTCCTGGCTGTTACTGCAGAGCAGTGTATTGCGGCCAGTAATCCAGACTCTCTCTGTGGTTTATTCACCAAACTGGGAATTGTAGAAAATGGAAAACAGAATTAGGAATTTTAGGGCAAACTGGAAATAATCTCCAACTCCGCCATGTTTCCAGCTCAGCTAGTTCAGCTTAACTAGGACTCACATAAGCGACTTGTCGTTGGCAGGTGAGCTCACACTTTAATGGCCATTGTAGTGATTAAAAAAAATGTCTGGGGGGGCGGAGCCTAACCTTCCATGGAGTAAGACGTGTGCTCTCCTAGCTCTCTTACCCCGGGCATACAATCCGCATCCATCAGCCTCCACAAAGGTGCATCTCACCCTCAAAACTTAACGCAGACCTACAGCAACCCCATCACCACACATTCAGATGGGGGGAACGAAAAAAAGAAAAGAATCCACACCGTCAGTGGCCACGATGTTCCGCGCCAAAGAAGACAAGCAGCCATCTTGGGCCCAGAGCCAGGCAGACACAGGCTCGGACTCTGAAGAGAGTGACAGGGAATCTACAGACACATCCCCTCTTACTAAAGATGATCTCCGAAGAATGCTCAGAGAAACATCGGCTGACATCAAGGCCTACACAACGGCAGCACTCGAAAAACAAATATCAGGCCTCAAAGAAGACATAGAGGCGCTGACCTCTCGCACAGGCACCACTGAACGCCTCATAAAAGAAACCCAAATACAAACAACCACCCACGGCAGAGAACTGGAGAACCTGTCGGACAGGGTACGTTTTCTGGAGGATGGCCTAGAGGACTTAAATAATAGATCCCGCAGGCAAAACATACGCATACGGGGCCTACCGGAAACCGTCTTACCGGACGCCATACTGCCAACCATTACAGCAGTATTCCACTCCCTCCTGCCTGACACCCCAGAACACGACATATACATAGAAAGAGCACACCGAGCGCTGAGGCCGCCGACATTCAACCCCAATATCCCCAGGGATATCATCGTGAAACTCCTTCACTTCCCAATTAAAGAAAAGCTAATGAACGCAGCCAGAAACCGCCCGCCTCTATATCAAGGGCAACAGCTTCATTTCTATCAAGATCTGGCGCCCACGACACTGAGGAAACGCCGAGAACTAAAACCCCTCACCACCGCGCTAATTGAATCCGGGTGGCGCTATATGTGGGGGCACCCTTTCAAGCTGACAGCGAAAAAGGGAGACCAAACCTTCACCCTCCATCAAGTCACCGACATGCAGGATTTTGCAGCGCATCTGGGAATCCCCTTGCGGTATCCACCGGCCGACTCCAACCGTGCCTCTCCAGGAGACAACAGCCGTAAAGAAGGACCCCGCTCCAACACAAGCCGCATGCAGACCAAGAGGAAAACACCATCGGTCCCCCAGGAGCAAACCCAGACAGACACTTGAACGGTACCGTGAACAGCTGCCAGAACCACATCGGCGGACCCACAAAGAGCGGAAAGTTCCACTCCGCGAACGTGGTCCAAGGACACTGTTCCTCCGGTAGTATGCACTACGAACTGTTACACCCTAGTTAAGATTAATGTTTCTGTTTGATATGCAAGTTTATTACAATGTTATATTTATTTGCCATGCCATCACACCCCAGAGCACTATAACTGCCCCTCATTAGGCCCAGACCTGGCAGGCCTCAGTCCCAAGCCTATAATAATGTCGCACGAGTGCGAGGGACAACACACATACCCCACATACCCCGGACCCCAACCGGGTCGGGGAGCTACATAATCGCCTCCCAACCACACAAAACGACCACACCGGGGCACGACAGGCCACAAGGCAAAGTAGAAGGCCTCCCTGGCCTCCCCAAGACCCATCACCTTAGCTCAATATCTGCCCAACCCACTTAAGTGTATCTAGAGACGCGACACACCAGCGCGCAGTCTCTCTCCCCTCACCACATCACCAGCGAGATGCTGCCCTTTTTATGCCCCACTTGTGGATGTCCCCACTCCTCATCCTCCGACCCTACTCGGCAGGGGGGGGGGTGGGGGGAGAGATGGGGAGAGGGAAGGGTTGGGAAACACCACAAAGACCCAGAGGCCTCACAGTGCTTCATTCTCAGACCAGGCCGGACCGAATTAGCTAAAGAGCACCCAGGGGGGATGGCAAGGTTCGATACCCGGAACCCACACTGAAAGGCAGACACGCAGGGGGCATATTTAATATGTACAACTTCGAAACTGGGCTAAAAGTAAGGCAGAACAACAACTAAGGCCTTACCGGTGACACCCTTACAGAAGGAAAGGGCGTAGCGCCCACAGATTTAACCGGGGGGGAAAGCAAGAAAAACTAGCGGTAACATTTTAGTAACAAACCCCAGGGGAGGAACACTATTTCACAAAAAGAGGTTTGATTAATGCAGAATGTGTCCCACCCCAAGGTACTACTTATATGCTTATTTCTATTTTTTACCAGAACCGCACACCTTACCCCTCTTCTTTGTATCATATCGTTAGGGGTGTTTTGAACCGTCATTTACTTTGAAGTGCAGTTGTGTGACAAACTATAGCGCCTCACTGATATCCAAGTTATACATAGTCACCAATGTTACATAGCGCCTCTCTGCATGTGTATATGTATTTATCAGAATGTATCCCAATGCCTGACAGAAGAGACTCCCTAACCTCACTAGAAACACCCCCGCACGACGACATCACGACAACGACCCCCCCTATGCCCCACAACCATACGACTTACCTTAGAGCAATATAAGGCGAAGATGGAAGGGCGACAACCACCACCCCCTAGGGCTATGTGAGCCAATCACAACCCGACACTCTAAAATTAACTCCCTCGAGAGACCCTGAGCACACGAGACCACCCCATCAAGCTTACAAGCTTCACAGAGAGCAGAAACCCCCCCTGAGGTATACATGCAGCTCCTGCAACCCAAAAGGTACCATAACCTATTAAAAGGCCCACCAGACCCCAGACACAACTCCCCTGACACTACACCTTACCCAATCAAGTACACGACCAGAGACAAACAACTAACACCGACTGCAGCGCCCTCGCACGCGCCTTTGTCTTTCAGCAAAAACTATCCTCGATACCCGGAACATGAAGGACAGACAGAACGCCTAACCTGGACAGACACAAGCGACTGCCCACCAACGAGAAACCAGACACCAACCTTGAACCCACCGATTTCAAAACGCGAACAGGTTAGCAGAAAAACACACTTACCACAGGCACAACAATGACACATGACCGACACCGACACCTGCATTACCCACCAAAGAAATCACGACAAGCACATACGACCTAGGAACCACTCACACACATAACCAAGACAAGAACCAAGCAGACCATGGCGATTAACAACGCCCTCATGACCTCACATCACGAAACTGGCTCTCATACGTCACCACCCTCCAACACAATAACCTGAAAACAGACCCTCTAACACACCCACACTCGCACGACACGAGTCAAACCAACCAGCACAATTGAAACTCTTACTCAAACCACCCTACCCGAGATGCACCCTCGGAACTAGAACAGAAAACCCGGGGACAGAGAGGGAGAGGCGAAGCACCGACCCACCTCCACCCTCAAAACCCCAACCAAACGTATAACTCCTAGCTCACCTGACCACAAAGCATAAACAAGAACACCAAAACCTCACATTGCTTACAAACTATAAACATCCAAATAAGCAAACCCAGCCGCCCAAAAGACGCCTGGCAACCAACCAGTAAGACCAGGACCCAACCCACTCCCCTATACCCAGATCCACCTGGGACATCCCACAAACCCCCCCCCCTGCACCGCCACCCGTCACCCGACCCATTACCCCGAATCCCCACCCCTCCCCGCTAACCAATAACCCCGCTCTCCCCCCCTAACACGCACTACATAAACGAAACACCACACACAAGACACAACACAGCCACACCCAGCATGCCGGCCACTCTGACCTGCCTATCGATAAATTGTAAAGGACTAAACAATCCGACCAAACGACACCAACTAATGAGATGGGCAAACAGATCTAAGGCGGACATACTCCTCCTTCAGGAGACACACTACACTGAAGCTAAGCAATTCCCTCTCCTGAGCCGACACTACCGAATCAACCATTTCGCCAGCTCCCCTCACGGCAAGCATAACGGAGTAGCCATCATTATCCGAAAATCGTGCCCACTCGTCATCCAGCGCACAATAGCAGACCCACAAGGCCGATACCTCACAGTCACGGGCAAAATAGGCACACACTCATACGCCTTCACTTCCTTGTATGCCCCAAACACACCCTCCAGCACTTTCTGGCACACGTTACAAGCACACCTAGCTCTGTTTCCCTCCCACCACTCCATACTTGGCGGAGATTTCAATGCATCCCCTTCACCCTCAGTCGACAGACTCCGCACTCGCACGCACACTCAACATGGACCGCCGACGGCCAAAACAGACAAACTGCTCTCCTCATTCATCTCGCGTACCCACCTCCTAGACGCATGGAGATCTCAACACCCAACATCTTTAGATTACACCTTCTTCTCGCACCCACACCACTCATACTCCCGCATCGACCTTTTTCTCATCTCCCCAGCACTGGCACCAATGGTTCACTCCACATCCATAGGCCCCATTACGTGGTCCGACCACGCAGAAATAACACTCACAATTAACCTACCTTGCACAGTCCGACCATGGTCTTGGAGACTGAACCCCCACTTGCTTCATAACCCACAAATCAGACAAGAAGTAGACAGGGCCCTCACAGAATACTTCCAACTGAACAAATCCGCGGACACCTCAGAAGGGACCCTATGGGCTGCCCACAAGGCAGTGATCAGGGGAGTCCTAATAAACCAAGCAACAATACATAAAAAACAAAAGGTAGCACACCTAGAACAAACACTCAAAACCCTCCGAACCCTTGAAGCAAAGCACAAAGCAGACCCAACACAAGAGCTAACCGAACAGATAAAAAAATGCCAAACTGACATAAAAACATATATGGCAAAAGACTCAACAAAAGCCTTACTATGGACAAAGCAACTCTTTTATGACAAAGCCAACAAAGCCGATACATTACTCGCACGAAAACTCAAACAAAGAACCGAAAACAAACAGATACACAAAATACGCACCCCTGATGGAGCAATCACAGAAGCCCCAGAAGAAATTGCTAGCGTCTTCCTAAAATACTATGAGGCTTTGTACGATCACACACCAGGAGCACGCCATAACCCAACACCTATTAAAACACTAACAGAAACATATCTCAACCAAGTAGCGTTACCCTCCCTCAATGGAGAAGCAGCACAAACACTGGCCAACCCCATAACAACAATAGAACTCGCAGGGGCGATAAAAGCCCTGAAACCCAACAAAAGCCCAGGCCCGGACGGGTTCACAGGGCTCTATTACAAAACATATGCCCCCACCCTGATCCCACACCTTTGCAACCTATACAACACCATCTTACAAGGCGACCCACTACCAAAAGACATGCTACAAGCCAACGTATGCCTCCTTCCAAAACCCAACAAATCACACTTAGAACCAGGACACTACCGACCGATCTCCCTCCTCAACGTAGACTTAAAACTATTCACCAAAATCCTTGCCGACCGCCTAAACCCCCTCATACCCAAATTGATTCACCCAGACCAAGTAGGCTTTATACCGACGCGACAGGCCAGCGACAACACAAGACGGACATACGACCTCATATGGACGGCACAAACCAGACACACACCGACCCTTTTCCTATCTCTAGACGCAGAAAAGGCCTTTGACAGACTATTATGGCCCTTCTTATTCGCCACTCTAACCAAATTTGGATTCCCCCCAACATTCATTACCGCCCTACAGGTACTATACGCCACCCCACAAGCCCACCTCCTATTACCCCTAACAAATCCCCCCTCCTTCACGATACACAATGGCACACGCCAGGGATGTCCGCTGTCCCCTCTCCTCTTTGCGCTCTCCTTGGAGCCGCTCCTGCAAACACTCAGAACAAACGAAAACATACAAGGCCTAAAAATCCGCGGAGAAGAATACAAAACTGCAGCATATGCAGATGATCTACTCATCACAATAACAGAACCAACAACTTCCCTCCCACCACTCCTCCAAGCCCTGGAAACCTACGCCAACATATCCGGATATAAACTGAACATCGACAAGACTGAAGTCCTAGCCATACACATAGACGCCCCCACAAAAACAGCTATACACCAAATCTACCCCTTTGACCTCGCACCCACACATATCAAGTACTTAGGTATAGCCATCCCAGCAGACCTCTCTCGCAGCTATGACCTAAACTACACACCCACGATCCAAAAAATCAGACAAGATGTAGAGAAATGGCAAAACATGCCAATATCATGGCTGGGAAGACTGACATCGGTTAAGATGAATGTCTTACCCAGGCTCTTATACTTATTCCAATCTCTACCAATCCCAATTAAAAACACTGACATCAAGCAACTACAATCTACAATCGACAAATTCATATGGGCCAACAGACGCACCAGGATCAAAAGACAAACCCTATACGTTCCCAACAAAGCAGGGGGTTTAGGCCTCCCACACCTCACCCACTACTACCAGGCAGCTCAGCTAACACAAGCACAAAACTGGCACGCCCCTTGCGGAACCAAAAGATGGGTAGACCTAGAGCACGATATCTTTGGCAGGGACTTCCCATCATTATACATATGGCTCCCCAGAACAGCAAGACCTCCCCTACCCCGAACATCCCCCGCAATCATCAACACTATCAACATCTGGGACAAAGTAACCCAAAAAAGTGGCTTGACAACACAACCCTCACCCCTGACACCAATTCTTCGCAACACACACTTCCCACCCGGCATGACACCAAAAGACTTCGCCCGATTCGAAGAAAACGACCTCACACGACTACACCACTTCTATAGAAACCAACAACCAATACCATTCGCGGACCTCCCACAAACTACACCATACCGCACCTTCGACATGTTCCGCCACCTACAGCTTAGAAGCTTCCTCGAAACTCCGACAATAAAACAGGCCGGCACAAAAACTCTTACGCCCTTCGAAAAACAATGCATACAAACCCCTACACACAAAGGACAGATCTCAAAGCTATACACCCATTTAATTCAAAACGTTAAACACGGAGCACTTACATATGTGTCGGCTTGGGAGAGGGACATAGGTCCAGCCGAGGATCCAACAGACTGGACCGACATATGGGAAGCCACGGCATCCATATCCATATGTGTGAACCACAAGGAACAAGCATACAAGACACTACTGAGATGGTACGTCACCCCACTAAAACTCAAACAGATGGGCAGGTCGGACAATGACCTATGCTGGAAAGGCTGTGGACACAGAGGCACTTACATACACATGTGGTGGGAATGCACACACACAACACAACTATGGAACCAAATAGAAACCATGGTATCACAGATCCTCCACACTAACATACCACACGACCCATGGATATGGCTACTATCCAAACCCATGGCCAATACACCAAGATCCCAAAACAAATTGATTGCCAAAATTGCACTAGCAACCAGGAGAGCCATCGCTGAGAAATGGGGAAGCCCAGACACACCCACGCTAGACACAGTAAAAAGGAAAATTAAGGACACAATCAAAATGGACGAATTGTCCGCACTGGTTCACGACACGACCACACATTTCAATAAAATTTGGGACCCATGGTTCTATGAATACCCACCAACAGCCTAGACCGCCAGCGAGCACCCACACGGGATCACATCCCAAGTACGCGACAACCACACATATCCCACACCCATAACCCCCTCAGCCCCCCTCCCCCCGAGTCAGTAGACCGCTAGAACACCCCTACACAAACCACACTCTCCTACCAACCAAGCTACGATACACGCCGGCACCAATGGCGAACAAAAACAAAGGACACACATGACCAAACAATAGCATTACGCAGAAAACACACACTCACACTAACGATTAACAAAGCAACACAGCACCCACAACGCACACCACACCGCACCACAAATGACGCCGAAACGACCCACAAACCACACCCATACCGATGACATATAACGGACAATAACTCACTTAGAACGGAAGAGCGCAAGACACAGAGACAGACACTACAAGCTGACAATTCAGGATATCTCCCACCCCGACCTCTCTCATCCCAGAGGAGCCCGAAACCCAGCGGGACGACTTGACCACTGAAGTACGCAAACACAAAGGGTACAACAGAAAGATCACGAAAGCACAGTGTGCAAACAAAGGTACCCCACAACTGCACACCTATGATAGGACAGGGCATCCTACCCCCAACCCTTTAATCTTCTGTACCCTACCCAAACCACTAGACCAGGATGTATCACGCAAGAATAGAATAATGATATGTATCACAACGCTGAGATCCATAATCACAAGAATATTGCAACTGTCGAAATATTCGAAATACTGAAATAACTTTATGTGTAAGCAATATATGTTCCTTTTTCATGTTTACCAAATGTTTACCCCCCGCTTATTTTCTGTACCCCTTACCCCTAAACAAAACAAAAAAAATCTTTCAAAATAAAGAATTTATAAAAAAAAAAAAAAAAAAATGTCTGATATTTAATTTTATATATGGATTTGGGAGAGTGCACAAGGAACCTCTTTTTTCCCTTTTGTTCATATATTTGATCAGATATATACTTTAATCATTGCTGAGGCCCAACACCAGGAGTTTAAACGTAAGGTAATCTGTGTTATTTTATTTCTCTTGTTAATTTTGCACAAATGGGAAGGCTAATAACCCTGCAGTTTTGGGAGAGGTTTATCCTGCCGATACATATTCGTACCTGTCAGGGGGTATGATGTCCTCTAATGAGAATGGTGATCCCTCCCTCCTCTCCCTTAAAAAAACATTTACATAATTATTTACATACAATAGACTTTTTCCTAGGTGAACCCTCTTATTTACAGACTCACCAGCACATCAGTTCCCACACAGTACCGCCAGTTTTCCTCAGATCTAGGTATGGCATTCTTGGCTATTGTCCCCAAACACAATTTATGTTTGTTCAATAAAGTGTATTGTATATAATCTATTCAGGCCCTGACTGGCCATTGGACAAACTGGGCAAATGCCCATTGGGCCACGATGGCCATGGGCATAGGCCAACAGCGAGGCCAACTACCCTGCAGGCCCATGCAAAGCAGACGCTTTCCAAGTGCCCGTCTTGCTGTGTGCCATCATAGCCAGTGGGGAGATCAAAGATTGGTCCACAGGCACTTCAATGTACAGGTTTCTGCACATGGGCTGCCCTTTAACAGCATTGAACCAACGTAATGACTTTGAGAGGTGGTGTGCTTTCCATTGGTAATGACAAAACACCCATCTTTCTTCAGAGAAAAGGCAGTATTTACATTGCTGTATGGGGACTCCTCCAGTGACAGTCACTCAGACAGCCACTGGAGGTGTTTCCTGGGTCAGTGCTGTAATGTGCACGCTCTGCATGCAGACACTGAACTTTCCTCATAAAGATGCATCGATTCAATGCTTCTCCATCAGGAGCTGCTGATTGGCCAGCTTGGTGTTTGGCTCTGCACCCCCCACCCCTGCCTCCTTGGCTGAAATCATCACAATTGACAATCTCAGCCATTCCAATGCTTTCCCATAGGATCGTCAATAGTGACGCTCTCAGCAAAGGAGGTGGGGTGGGGGCAGATCAAATAGTGGCGCTGTAATAATGGAAGATGTAACACTATTTAAAGAGGTCAATGGGGGTCCGGAAACCTAAATTCTGTTTTTAAAGCTATCGGGTCTGGAATACACATTTGTATTTCGGGGCCTACAGTGTTACTTTAAATTTAAAATTCACTTTGCGTTTCTAATAATTCTCACTTTAGTAATGATCCTAGAAAATATCATCTAATTGCTAAAGTGAGATTTGCTGTGAATTCATAGCCCAACTGGAAGCATGGCTGACTTTGAGAATTTTCCAGTTTGGTTATTTTGACCTTCAATTTGAAATTCACTTCGGATTCCCAACCATTCTCTTTAGTAAATAACCATGGAGGACAATCTGAATTATTCACTAAGCACACAAATTTAATCTGGATCAGTTAAAAAACTGAACTGCAACAAAACTGAATAACTGAACCACATTTGCAATTTTAAGTGAGAATTGTAGGGAATTCCAAAGTAGATGAACTGGAAGCATAGCTCACTTGGAGATTTTTTTGCAGTTTGGTTTTTCACTTTGATTCTTAATTTAGTGAATAGCCCTGTTCTATTTATTAAAGGCGAATCCGATTGGTATTCGGTAATTTAACCAAATTAGCACATCTCATTTAGTTCTAACCTGTATCTGCTTTAAAATCAATATTTGTAACGTGCAAACATTATATAAAGTATAGGATTTCTATATTTATCAGACATCGAATTTCGAATACAAATAAACAAAACAAATTCACTTACTTTTTAAAGTAGAACCTACACAAATGTGCTCACTAATAGCTTAATGTATAAACAAATATCTGATAGGAAGGTGGAGCGTAGCTGTTGCCAGTAAGCAGAGCTCCCTCTCTCAATCAACTTTTTGGCCGCTTATACAGCTTTTCAGAGAGGCAATCCGTCAGCAACATCTGTAGCACAGCTCCAGAATATTCTTTGTTTTTTTTTATTCTTTATTTAAGATAAGCAGTCATATAAGATTATAGTGTACATGATAATTGTCAATTTGAAAAAAAGACAATATAATAAATAAATAGTACATCATGGACAATTTTTGTAAAAAACATCTTGTAATCTTGGGGGATCCATTTTGAGCCAACCTGCTGCAATGACTCTACGAGCTGCTAATGTGATTAAATTGAAAAGTGTTGGATTATGTTTGGGAAGTCCTTCAATCGTGCAAGATAAAAGGAAGGTCCAATGAGACAAATCATTTGGTCTCTGTAAAACCCTACTTAATTAATATGTCCCTTATGCTTATCCAAAAGTTATATAGTTTTGGGCAATCCCACCACATGTGTAGGTATGTCCCTTTATGACCACATAGTCGCCATACCTACACATGTGGTGGGATTGCCCAAATCTACATAGCTCAAGAATACTCTATGATGGGAAAAAAAAAAAACACGTTATGGCCGCAGTGTGGGGTAAGACCCCATTTGACTTCAAGTCCTCCCAGATTACCTGGTTTAACATCCAAGCCCTTTTTTTTTCTTTTTTAAATATCTATAGAATCTGATAAGACAACCTCTTTAGGTATTGAATTCAACATCTTTTTATTGTCCTTACTGCATCAATAGTCTGCTGTAAGCGAAAATGCCTTTCTTCCAGACTCAATGAGTGACCTCTTGACTGTTGTATAATAATATATACATATATACAGGGTCAGTACATAGCGGTTTGTACTAACCCTATATATATTTCTATAGTGCTATTATATCCCCTGTTAGGATCATTTTTTCTTATTTTAATTTTTGTTGTGCACCGACAGCAAAATAAATAGTAGTATAACATCAGGTAGCGACCAGTCGCCACCCGAGCAATATATACATATATAGGTAAACAATCTACACAAGACGAGGTAACCACATTTTCAAGTAAGTGAAGAAAAACATTGTGTAAAGTAAACTGGTAGCAGAAATGCACTAGTTGCAAAATTAGACTATTGTATGTAAAATAATTTAAAATAAAAATGCAAGCTTCAGGATGTGACACTTTTGGGACTAGTTGCATCAAATTGAGATGCTCATATAGGAAAGACTAGCTGCTGAAATGGAAGCATTAAGTTGGGGCCTAGGAAGTAGGCTAGTGGGTATTTGAGGAAAGACGGTGAACCGATTCCCAGGCTGGACAATATTTTTGTGATGTTGCATTGTCCTCTTAAGAAGTCATCACAACAGAGCGAAGGAGAGGCACCACTACAGTCCCAGGCCCAATAACTCGCAGAGCCAAAGTTCTTCCCTCCAAGGGGACTGTGCAAATACCATAACTGTTGTCTTTTAGGTGGCTGTCGATTTTGCCTGATAGCCCTTTGCATACGTGAATCGTGTTCTGTGGTTGAACCCAGAGGGGCTCTCTCCGGGTAGGCGCGGTAATAAAGGTAGCCCTTGAGAAGCAGATTTGCCCTGATTGGGCCTCAAAATCTCTCTTCACAAAGCCGCAGATCTCCCTCCACAAGCAGAAAATGTACTCAACGTACAAAACTTTGCTCAGAATTGCTCACATAGGATATCAACAAGCTTAAACAGAAAGGCTCCCATCTGGGAGAAAGGAATTGACTCGCAGACCCCACTGCCATCTTGTCACTTGCAAGCTTCACATATCTTTTCTGTTTTATAGTAGCAGGACATTTACTCAGTGGGGACCAGAATAACCCCCCACCAGTCCAAAGAGGGGGGGTGGCAATGGCCCAAATATACAGCTTGTAGGTGACTGCTGTAATCAGCAACACTACAACAAACAACTAGTAAGTCACAGTATACGGAAATGTCCACCTCCCTTGCTGGATCTCAAGCTAGGCTGCAGTCAGCTTGACGAACCAAGACTCAAGCTTACAGGATCACTGTAATGTTAGTAATAAAGAGCTGGACTCCTAACACTATAGTGTCCCTCTGCCTCCGTGTCCTCCCCCCCCCCCCCCCTCCTCACGTGGCAATCAAATGGTTAAAACTCTTTTACGCACCATTCTGATTTCAGCGCTGAGGTCCCTTGACACAGGCTCTGTCTCCTCCAACTTCACTATGGTGGGTATCCTAATGCGCAAACGCAGCGAGTGAGGCACATTCATTATGCCTTCCCTATAGGAAAGCATTCAATCAATGATTTCCTATGGTGATTTGCAAGATGCTGTAGTCCACCATCGTTTCATTGATTTAAACTCTGTGAAAAGTCAGAAAGCGCCTCTAGTTGCTGTCTGATAGACAGCCACTCAAAGTAGTCTTAACCCTGCAATGGAAACATTTCAGTTTCTCGTAAAACAGCAATATTTTCAGCTGCGGGTGTTAAGGGAACAGGAGTACTGTACCCAGACCACTTCCATGAGATGACGTGATCTGGATGCCTATATTGTCCTTTAAATATAATGCCTCACTCTCTGCCAAACGCATGAATTGGTGCTAGATAGGAGTAGTCAAGCACATTTAAAAATGCCTTTAAATCAGCTCGGTATTCAAGGAGTGTTGATGTAGTGCATCTATCTGCTATGATGATCAGGCACCGCCCCTGAGGTGCCTTTTTTCTAAAGAAAATAAATGCAGTTTTTCTAGCCTTTCTTCATAACTAATGTTTTCTATCCTCCTAACTAATTTTGTAGCTCGCCTCAACACTGTTTCCTTCTTTAAAACTGGTGCCCACAATTGCACCACATATTGAAGGTGGAATTTTACTATTGATTTTAAAAAAATGCTTAATTATAATTAGATCAGGTAAATCAATACTCCTTATTATTCATGAAAGCACCGTACTAGCTTTTGCAATTTATCCAAATCCCTCTGTAGAGAAGTTATTTTATGTTTAGATGTATTATCTTACCTAGTTTGTCTGTTAACCTCCATTTACTCTTACTCCCTTGAGTGTCTTACTTTCTTTTTTCTGTGTTTTCCACCCCCATCTTTTAGCGTATCATACTCACTTTTGCCACGTTTGGGTCTTTTATCCTTTTTGTATTATTAACACCCCCTTTTGTGTCTCTTACCACTTTTTGTGTTCTTATGCCCACTTAAGCATTTTACCCACCCTTTTGTCTCTTACCCTATCAAGGCTTACATCAGCCTTGTGTCTTTAACTTTTTCTTGTGTCTCTAACTCCCCCTCCCTCATGTCTCAGATTCCCTCCTTTGTCTTTTATCCCCCTTGTGTCTTCAACCCTTCTCTTTGTCTCCTACTGCCTCTTTTTTGTCTCTCACTCCTACCCATGTCTCCTTCCCCCACTTGTTGTGTCTCCTAACCCCCTCCACCCAGGTTGTTTCTTACTTTTCTAGCCCCGTGAACATTGGTAGTGGATCTTCACTGTCCTCTACCAGGCCTGGAAAAGCTGCCCTCGGTGTGCAGTTCCATCGAACCAACAGCAGATGATTTTTTAGACTGGGTAGAGGATAATACAGTCCACTCTGAGTGGCCAGTGGATGGAGGAGCTCTGGTCACCCCTCTTTTGCTTTTTGTCCTGGATGGAACCCGCAAACAAAAAATTGGTTGGTACACCTTATAGTATCATGTAGAGAATAGACAGGTGAAGTCTATTAAACAATAATTTAAATAAAAGTAAATTTAAAAAGCTTAGATCAGATTGACTCAAGATAGATGATTGAAGCTAATCTTTACTTACCATAAACCAAAGTCCAGAGCATATGGAGGGGAATCTGACTTTAAAAGGCTGCATGGAACCCATTTGAACAAAGTTTTAAATTCATCTAGTACTGTTATGGGGATAAAAAACCTCACATAGAACGTGCTGTAATTTCGGTGGTTTCAAACCAATCAAAAGGTGTAATAAGATTACTTTGGACAAGTGTGAGAAAGCAGAGTTTCAGATATTCCTCCTGCTGCATTTCCACACTGGATTGTGGGAACAAGAGTATTCTTGACTGATTCAAAATAGATTACTATGGCAAAACATATTGAAAAGATCTATGGAGGGTCCCACAACTTTACAAAATCTTGTACAGATTTTTGTTCTCTCAATCATTAGTGAGTGGCAAAGCTACTGGCACATGAAGCCTACATGAGCTGAAAATAAAAGGTAGAAAGATTGTGGCATGTAGTAGGGAAAGATTCAGTAAAATATATCTTCCTTATACCACTGTCCCAAATACTGCCATACAATAGGACCTTTAACCTTTAAAACAGGCAGCAGAGTGGACTGGGCAACATGTAACACACATATATTTCTATTCACTAAAGCGGCAATTGCTAGGAATTCAAAGTGAATTGAAGTCTAAAGGAATTTCACCTACTCACTACCCTTAAATCCACCTATCTCCTACCTCCACATCCTACACTCCCAGTGCACTACACTAAAGCACACTTTCTGAACTCTACACCCTATGTGGACACTTTCGGAACGGTACACCCTATATGGATTAACTCCACAAGACTCCACTTACCTTCTAAGAGTCCCACATTTACTTTTTAAGAGTGACACCTAGTACAGAAGGTAGTAAAGCATATCCCTATGCATACAAAAAAAATCAGAATGCAATTAAAACATACAACAAAATAAATGTACAAAGCAAAAAAAAAGGCAAGGCACTTTGCACAAGTGTTCTGTCCTGTTAGGCTTGTGGAAATTGTCCATTTATTTTGTATATTGTATGTTTTATTTGAATTTGTTTGAATAAAGGATTTAAAGGTATAATATACTTTGTAGCTATTGGAGTGCGCATTCTGACTTTTTGTACACATAGGTTTATTTGGAGCATTTATGGGAGTGCCTAATGAGGTTTGCACCTGATTGTGTTATATTATAGTATTGTTTATCCTCCACGCGTTTCTGTTGGTGTAGTAAAGCATATCTCCCCACAACACATTCCTACTCAAGAACGGTTATGCAGACCCACACGTATTTCCCCAGTCCTCCTTTTTCTCCAGAATTGACACATTCATTAAAAAATCTACAAAGAAACCTTTGCTATCATAATCCACATTCAATCTGATCAAGACTGGTATATAGTATAATGTGGATGTTGTGCAAACCATTGCATTTTGTGTATTGTGTTCTGCATACTCTCCGTATACACTCCGTATAGTATTGTAGTGTACATCTTTTCTCTACAACTGAAATTAAGAAATAAAGCATTTTGGGGGGATAGGGAATTTCACATTTAAAACCAAAATAGCTGACCTGAAAAAGTCTTTTATGCTTCCAGTTTAGCTCATGGGCCTTAAATTTGAAATTCGCATTAATGAATAGCCCTTATAGAGTCTTTTTCACGTAATTAGTAATTACCAAGTCTTGACAATCTTACGTGTCAAAATATTGCCAAATCCATTGTTTTGGATAAATAACACTCACACAAGAAACAGTGCTGCTGGTATTTAGATTCTACTGCATATCTGTAAACCTAAGGGTAGCAGCACCTGCATTGTTTCTGGTTTCTTTACACATAGTTGCCTACACCTGGGGGCAGTGACAGTGAGTCCTTAACAATAATGAATGGGGGAGTACTCCTTGACCCAGTAATGTGTGGGTTATGGGGGATAATATTTAATGTGTAGGACCAATGGAACTCCTATTACCAAGGGCGTCTCCCATTTGCCTTAATTAAACTATTGCCAGGGAAATACTAATTTACATCAGACTTTAGACAATTTGGTTGAAGGTTGCATTTTGGGTAGAAGATGATGGTGCCTAATGAATAAATGTAAAAAATGAAATAATCTTATAAATAATGGCCAAGACGCCTCTCATGCTCACATGTTTTTAGGGGCATGGGGACGGAAAGGATATTGGGTTACAGAACATCCCTGCGGCAGTGTAATAACAGAGGCGATAAATATTGGCACTGTAATTGCAATGGCAGGGTTAAGGCCACCTCGCATCAGAGAAATGTAGCCCACAACATCTCCCATAATACTCTTGAATCCATAATGCTCATAAAGCAGAAGGGACAATACAGTGCACATCTGGAATGCCAAAGGTTGCCTATGCACGTGCTAGGCTTTGGAACTGGTCAATATGCACTTTCCATTCATATCACTATACCTTCCAACCCATAACCCACAGTCGTTAGGTTATTAGGATTACACTTGGATAGGTAATGTTTAACCCCTTAAGGACCAAACTTCTGGAATAAAAGGGAATCATGACATGTCACACATGTCATGTGTCCTTAAGGGGTTAATATGTCAACACATGTTGACAGGTCTTCGGGATGGTGCTGTCAGACAGCTAACAGCTAGCTTAAATGTCAGAATGCCAATAAACAAGTTGTTAGCATGTCACTCTCATTTAAATAGCTATGGGCTAGTAACTTGGAAAACTGTTAGGTTGTTAAAATTGCATTATTGGCTATTTAAGGGTTAATAAGTGGAAATGCTAGTTTAAAGGTTAATGAAACATTGCTCTAGTAAACAAGTAGAGGAATCAGATTGTGAATTACATTGGATAAGTAAAAGTTAATGTCACCATTTAGGTGGCTAAAATGGGAGCTGTCCTGTTGTACAGATAAAGGTTAATACGCCAGCATGTTAGGAGGAAGCGGGTCAGTTAGGTTGAAAAGTTCACTCAGTTTGCTGGGTAAGGGTTAATCAGACAGTTGGCTGGTTAAGGGTTAATCAGACAGTTGGCTGGTTAAGGGTTAATCAGACAGTTGGTTTGGTAAGGGTTAATCAGACAGTTGGCTGGGCAAGGGTTAATCAGTCAATGGTTAGTTTGGTAAGGGTCAATAAGATAGTTGGTTTGGTAAGGGTTAATCAGTCAGTTGGTTTGGTAAGGGTTAATCAGACGGTTGGTTTAGTAAGAGTTAATCAGTCAGTGGGTTTAGTAAGAGTTAATCAGACAGTTGGTTTAGTAAGAGTCAATCAGACAGTTGGTTGGTTTAGTAAGAGTTAATCAGACAGTTGGTTTAGTAAGCGTTAATCAGACGGTTGGTTTAGTAAGAGTTAATCAGACAGTTGGTTTAGTAAGAGTTAATCAGACAGTTGGTTTAGTAAGAGTTAATCAGACGGTTGGTTTAGTAAGAGTTAATCAGACAGTTGGTTGGTTTAGTAAGGGTTAATCAGACAGTTGGTTTAGTAAGGGTTAAGCAGACCGTTGGTGGGTTTAGTAAGAGTTAATCAGACAGTTGGTTGGTTTGGTAAGAGTTAATCAGACAGTTGGTGGGTTTAGTAAGAGTTAATCAGACAGTTGGTGGGTTTAGTAAGGGTTAATCAGACAGTTGGTTTAGTAAGAGTTAATCAGACAGCTGGTGGGTTTAGTAAGGGTTAATCAGACAGTTGGTGGGTTTAGTAAGAGTTAATCAGACAGTTGGTGGGTTTAGTAAGAGTTAATCAGACAGTTGGTTGGTTTAGTAAGGGTTAATCAGACAGTTGGTGGGTTTAGTAAGAGTTAATCAGACAGCTGGTGGGTTTAGTAAGGGTTAATCAGACAGTTGATTTAGTAAGAGTTAATCAGACAGTTGGTGGGTTTAGTAAGAGTTAATCAGACAGTTGATGGTTTAGTAAGGGTTAATCAGACAGTTGGTTGGTTTAGTAAGGGTTAATCAGACAGTTGGTGGGTTTAGTAAGGGTTAATCAGACAGTTGGTTGGTTTAGTAAGAGTTAATCAGACAGTTGGTTTAGTAAGAGTTAATCAGACAGCTGGTGGGTTTAGTAAGGGTTAATCAGACAGTTGGTGGGTTTAGTAAGAGTTAATCAGACAGTTGGTGGGTTTAGTAAGAGTTAATCAGACAGTTGGTTGGTTTAGTAAGGGTTAATCAGACAGTTGGTGGGTTTAGTAAGAGTTAATCA
Organism: Pelobates fuscus; assembly: GCF_036172605.1. Classification (NCBI taxonomy): domain Eukaryota; kingdom Metazoa; phylum Chordata; class Amphibia; order Anura; family Pelobatidae; genus Pelobates; species Pelobates fuscus. Next base: position 86,430,033 of record NC_086321.1, read on the forward strand.
GACAGCTGGTGGGTTTAGTAAGGGTTAATCAGACGGTTGGTTTAGTAAGGGTTAATCAGACAGTTGGTGGGTTTAGTAAGAGTTAATCAGACAGTTGGTTTAGTAAGAGTTAATCAGACAGTTGGTTTAGTAAGAGTTAATCAGACAGTTGGTTTAGTAAGAGTTAATCAGACAGTTGGTGGGTTTAGTAAGGGTTAATCATACAGTCGGTGGGTTTAGTAAGAGTTAATCAGACAGTTGGTGGGTTTAGTAAGGGTTAATCATACAGTTGGTGGGTTTAGTAAGAGTTAATCAGACAGCTGGTGGGTTTAGTAAGGGTTAATCAGACAGTTGGTGGGTTTAGTAAGAGTTAATCAGACAGTTGGTGGGTTTAGTAAGAGTTAATCAGACAGCTGGTGGGTTTAGTAAGGGTTAATCAGACAGTTGCTTTAGTAAGAGTTAATCAGACAGTTGGTTTGGTAAGAGTTAATCAGACAGTTGGTGGGTTTAGTAAGCGTTAATCAGACAGTTGATGGTTTAGTAAGGGTTAATCAGACAGTTGGTGGGTTTAGTAAGAGTTAATCAGACAGCTGGTGGGTTTAGTAAGGGTTAATCAGACAGTTGCTTTAGTAAGAGTTAATCAGACAGTTGGTTTGGTAAGAGTTAATCAGACAGTTGGTGGGTTTAGTAAGAGTTAATCAGACAGTTGATGGTTTAGTAAGGGTTAATCAGACAGTTGGTGGTTTAGTAAGGGTTAATCAGACAGCTGGTGGGTTTAGTAAGGGTTAATCAGACAGTTGGTGGGTTTAGTAAGAGTTAATCAGACAGTTGGTGGGTTTAGTAAGAGTTAATCAGACAGTTTGTTGGTTTAGTAAGGGTTAATCAGACAGTTGGTGGGTTTAGTAAGAGTTAATCAGACAGCTGGTGGGTTTAGTAAGGGTTAATCAGACAGTTGATTTAGTAAGAGTTAATCAGACAGTTGGTGGGTTTAGTAAGAGTTAATCAGACAGTTGATGGTTTAGTAAGGGTTAATCAGACAGTTGGTTGGTTTAGTAAGGGTTAATCAGACAGTTGGTGGGTTTAGTAAGGGTTAATCAGACAGTTGGTTGGTTTAGTAAGAGTTAATCAGACAGTTGGTTTAGTAAGAGTTAATCAGACAGCTGGTGGGTTTAGTAAGGGTTAATCAGACAGTTGGTGGGTTTAGTAAGAGTTAATCAGACAGTTGGTGGGTTTAGTAAGAGTTAATCAGACAGTTGGTTGGTTTAGTAAGGGTTAATCAGACAGTTGGTGGGTTTAGTAAGAGTTAATCAGACAGCTGGTGGGTTTAGTAAGGGTTAATCAGACGGTTGGTTTAGTAAGGGTTAATCAGACAGTTGGTGGGTTTAGTAAGAGTTAATCAGACAGTTGGTTTAGTAAGAGTTAATCAGACAGTTGGTTTAGTAAGAGTTAATCAGACAGTTGGTTTAGTAAGAGTTAATCAGACAGTTGGTGGGTTTAGTAAGGGTTAATCATACAGTCGGTGGGTTTAGTAAGAGTTAATCAGACAGTTGGTGGGTTTAGTAAGGGTTAATCATACAGTTGGTGGGTTTAGTAAGAGTTAATCAGACAGCTGGTGGGTTTAGTAAGGGTTAATCAGACAGTTGGTGGGTTTAGTAAGAGTTAATCAGACAGTTGGTGGGTTTAGTAAGAGTTAATCAGACAGCTGGTGGGTTTAGTAAGGGTTAATCAGACAGTTGCTTTAGTAAGAGTTAATCAGACAGTTGGTTTGGTAAGAGTTAATCAGACAGTTGGTGGGTTTAGTAAGCGTTAATCAGACAGTTGATGGTTTAGTAAGGGTTAATCAGACAGTTGGTGGGTTTAGTAAGAGTTAATCAGACAGCTGGTGGGTTTAGTAAGGGTTAATCAGACAGTTGCTTTAGTAAGAGTTAATCAGACAGTTGGTTTGGTAAGAGTTAATCAGACAGTTGGTGGGTTTAGTAAGAGTTAATCAGACAGTTGATGGTTTAGTAAGGGTTAATCAGACAGTTGGTTGGTTTAGTAAGGGTTAATCAGACAGTTGGTGGGTTTAGTAAGAGTTAATCAGACAGTTGGTGGGTTTAGTAAGAGTTAATCAGACAGTTGGTTGGTTTAGTAAGAGTTAATCAGACAGTTTGTGGGTTTAGTAAGAGTTAATCAGACAGTTGGTGGGTTTAGTAAGAGTTAATCAGACAGTTGATGGTTTAGTAAGGGTTAATCATACAGTTGGTGGGTTTAGTAAGAGTTAATCAGACAGTTGGTGGGTTTAGTAAGGGCTAATCAGACAGTTGGTGGGTTTAGTAAGAGTTAATCAGACAGTTTGTGGGTTTAGTAAGAGTTAATCAGACAGTTGGTGGGTTTAGTAAGAGTTAATCAGACAGTTGATGGTTTAGTAAGGGTTAATCATACAGTTGGTGGGTTTAGTAAGAGTTAATCAGACAGTTGGTGGGTTTAGTAAGGGCTAATCAGACAGTTGGTGGGTTTAGTAAGAGTTAATCAGACAGTTGGTGGGTTTAGTAAGAGTTAATCAGACAGTTGGCGGGTTTAGTAAGGGTTAATCAGACAGTTGGTGGGTTTAGTAAGGGTTAATCATACAGTTGGTGGGTTTAGTAAGGGCTAATCAGACAGTTGGTGGGTTTAGTAAGAGTTAATCATACAGTTGGTGGGTTTAGTAAGGGCTAATCAGACAGTTGGTGGGTTTAGTAAGAGTTAATCATACAGTTGGTGGGTTTAGTAAGAGTTAATCAGACAGTTGGTGGGTTTAGTAAGAGTTAATCAGACAGTTGATGGTTTAGTAAGGGTTAATCATACAGTTGGTGGGTTTAGTAAGAGTTAATCAGACAGTTGGTGGGTTTAGTAAGGGTTTATCATACAGATGGTGGGTTTAGTAAGAGTTAATCAGACAGTTGGTGGGTTTAGTAAGGGTTAATCATACAGTTGGTGGGTTTAGTAAGGGTTAATCATACAGTTGGTGGGTTTAGTAAGGGCTAATCAGACAGTTGGTGGGTTTAGTAAGAGTTAATCAGACAGTTGGTGGGTTTAGTAAGAGTTAATCAGACAGTTGGTGGGTTTAGTAAGAGTTAATCATACAGTTGGTGGGTTTAGTAAGAGTTAATCAGACAGTTGGTGGGTTTAGTAAGGGTTAATCAGACAGTTGGTGGGTTTAGTAAGAGTTAATCAGACAGTTGGTGGGTTTAGTAAGGGCTAATCAGACAGTTGCTATGATGGCTGTGACTGGAGCCGGTCTGGATGAGGGTGCAGTCGGTTGGTCACTGAGCGCCAGAGGTGGCGCGTTTCTCTGGCCAGTGTTTTAGTTTCCCCCTCCCCTGGGACAGCGCGGCTCCCCCTCCCCCCGTGCGCCCTTTACTGGCGAGTTGGCGCCTACATAGCCCTGCGAGCCCCTATCGGTTACCATCTACCTAAAGCTGTAACCACAGCCAGACAGGGTCAGGTGCGTCACTAGGAGGGGGAGGGGAAGGGAGAGGGGGGGTCAGAGCGGGCCATGGCCCCCCAATATCATGCAGTGCCAGTGCCCCCTGTCCCCCCCCAATTGAAATCGAAGTCGGGAGCTCTGTGTCTCCTTCACAAGCTGTAGTAGCTTGTCATTTCCTTCTTGCCTGATGGACCAGCGGCAGCACAGAGGTGGAAGTCCCCACGTGCGGCCAGAGGGGGCTCTGTGCTGGGGGGAACCTCTTCCTGGGACACAGAAAGCAGCGCAGGGGAGAGACAAGGAGAGTTAGTTCAGCTATGCACAAAGGCATCCAGGCAGGTGCTGGTAATTGTGAGTCAGTGAGTGTGTGGGGGGGGGGGGTCAATCTGTGTTTATGTGCATGGGTCAGTCTGTGTGTGTATGGGTTAGTCTCAGTGTGTGTGTGTGTATGGGTCAGTCTCTCTGTGTGTGTGTATGGGTCAGTCTATGTGTGGAGAGGCAGTCCGTGTGTATGGGTTACTCTGTGTGTGTGTGGGGGGTGGGAGGGAAGGGCAGTGTGTGTGTATGGATCAGTCTGTGTATGGGTCGCCAGTCTATGTGTGTGTATGGGTCGGTCTGTGTGGGGAGGTCAATCTGTGTGTGTGTAGGTGTCAGTCTGTGTATGTGTTGAGGGGTCAGTCTGTTTATGTGTGGGGGAGTCAGTTGGTGTGTGTGTATGGGTCAGTCTGTGTGTGTGTATGGGTCAGTCTGTCTGTGGGGAGGTCAGTCTGTGTGTTTATGGGCAGCACTGTATTTAGCACAAGGCTGACAAGGCATTTGCCTTGGGTGGCACTTTCTGTGTGTGTGTGTGGGGGGGGGGGGGGGGGAGTTTTCATTTTGGCAACAAATAAATAAAGCCTTACTGAATAAGTAGCAAAGTGAATTACTCTGTTACCAAATTGTATCTACTTCCCTTCATTCTATCACAGCTACATTCACTCTTAGGACTGGAAAGTGTTCCTTATAAATACCAATTATAGGGATCTCCTTCTGGGATCTCTTGAAATCTTGGAAAGGTGCGGCTCGGGGAACTGAGGGATGAGATGATCCCGGGAGACCATAAAAGGCATGTCACCTTTGCTACTTTGACCGAGATTGTTGGACATGGGGATACAATCCCTCAGTCCCACTCTCGTTTTGGACTTAGGTTGGACCAAGACGGCTTGGACGTGCAGACCGTAAATCTAATTTTCTCTTGTTACCTCTGGGTTATCATTTAATACACTATGTATCTAACATTGCTGCACACGAAAGCTGACTTGTCTGCTTGTACTACAGTCTGTAACCGCACTGGAGTTTGCTCCATGCTACTTTATAATGATTCCTAAGCAGATGTCATTGACCAGTTGTCATTGTTTGAGAAACTCAATTTCTAAAAAAATGTGCTATGCTAAATTGAAATGTTTCCTAAGCAGATGTCCTTGACCAATTGTTTGAAAAACTTAAAATAAAGATTTAAAAAAAAAAAAAGAAAAGAAATTAACTTAATGCCTCAAGCACACCTGGAGATGCCGTTGATTTTAAATCAAGTGTTATATCTATTGCAAAACACCTGGTATAGAAAGAGTCTATGGAATGTATACAGAAAGTGCACCATCAAAGAGATTCACTTGGAACTTCATTAAATGTAATGGAGAATTTGCTGTTCGCTTATTTGAGTGCCAAGCATTCATGTGTTTTTGTTAACAAAGGTTAAAGTGCTAAAGCAGTTAAATAAAGTTAATGTAAATAAAATAACAGTGCCAGATGGTTTTCACCCATAAGTACTTAGGGAGCTTAGTGTAGAAATATCCATATTTCTGTTTTTAATGTTTCAGGATTTTTTTCTTTTGGGAATTATACCAAAGGATTGGAGAAAAGCAGATCTGGTGTCTATATGTAAAAAGTGTTCAAAAACTCAAACCAGAAACTACATAACTGTGAGTTTGGCATCAGCAACAATATCATTAGCAGGAACCAACATGGTTTTATGAAAGACAGGTAATGCCAAACTAACATAATTGCGTTCTATGATGAAGTTAGTAGAAATATAGTTCAGGGTATTCCAGCCAATGTGATCTACTTGGATTATGCTATGACATCTGATACACACGAGGTTACTATTACAACCGAAATCAATTGCTCAGAAATTCTTGGATAGAACATTGGCTTGAAAACAGTAATCTGTTTTTAAATAATGTTGAAGTGGGCGTTTTCACTTAGTGGAAAGAGTTTTTTACAGAACAATTTAAGAATAATAAAGATGTGGAATACTCACAGAGGTTGTCTTATTAGAGTCTAGATTTATAAAATAAAAAAAGACCTGAGTGTATTGTTGTTATTTCTGTTTGTTTTTTAAAAACAGAATATTCAATAATATAATGAATGTATCTGTGAACATGTTGTTGATCTAAGGAAATAATTTCCAATATGGAGTCAATGAGGGTTTCTCCCCTTTTTGTGGCATAATCTCTTCAATAGATGTGTTTTAAAGGTTCAACGTAGATACTATGTTACAGTCTAGATCAGGAGTAGTTAACCTGGTCCCAACCTCCTTGTGATTTCAGGTGGGGGGTGGAGGGTACTGCAGAAAATGCCCAGTGGTCTCGATGGCCATGGACCAATGACTGCAGACGATATCCTTTCATCTTCCCTACCGGCCCATGCAGAGCCAGCTTTGCTGTAATCCCTCTCGGGCTGGTGAGTAGATCAAAGATGTCCCTCACCGGGCCACTGTCACTTAGTTCCAGCAGAGGGAGGGAAGGGCCTGGAGGCTCTTTGTTCCTCTAACAAGCCGGCTGGTCGGAGTGTTGCCGCGTATTACCATGGCAACGCTCCGATACAGTGCTGTGCTTGCAGGAGGACAGTAGAGTCAGCCTGCAGCTCCTCCGGAACATGCTACCACTGGACCACCAGTGCTTGCAGCATTATGCCTCCCCTCCCTGGTAAAAGGTAAGTAGAAGGGAGGGGGAGGCATTATGAAGGGAAGGGGAGACAAGATAGATTTCACATCTTACTCACCTACACACAACATACTACATCCCTCACCCACACTACATACCTCACACACACACAATGCCCCCCTTACACTGTGAGGGGGGAGACATTAAGATAGATTTTTACATCTCATCAACCTACACACAGCATAGACCCTATGCACCCTTCACACACTACACCCCTCACACACACAGCCCCTCCACACACACACACACCTACCCCTCACACACACCACCCGCCTCACACATTCCCCCTCACACAAGCATTGCCAACCCTCACACTGCCCCCTCACGCACTTTCCCCTTCACACACACACTGCAACCCTCACCCATATACAGCACCCCCCACACATTAAACCCTTCACACACATACACACTGCCCCCCTCACACACACTGCAACTCTTACACACACACACTACACCTTTCACACACAGAGCACCCTTCACACACAGAACCTCACAGACACACATAGAAAAACAAAGTAGAATAGAAAAGGGGAAAAATACATATTAAAGTAGATATTCAAAAAGAAATTGTACTTGCGCTATAAATTAGTCACTGCGGCACTGGTGGTGGCGGTAAGGAAATTTTACCATCAACAAATATACAAAAGTGGGTGGTAGGTATTAAAAGGTTGACTACCCCTGGTCTAAATGGACAACTTTTTAGTGAAAATGAATATTCCCCTTGACTTGCCAATTCAATATTTAATAAGAATTCAGGGGTGAAATGTAACTCCACCTCTGGCAGAACCATTAGCTAACCCAAAATTAGAGTAAGAGGCAAACCAGAGCACCAGAGTACTGCTGGCATCATAACCACTACAAAAGGCTGTAGTGTTGGTGATGGTCTAAGTAAACCTTTAATTATTACGCTACTGACTTTCTATAAGTACAGCTAGAATATGGGGTTTACTCACCAAACTACAAATGATAGCAGATTGAAGTCAAAATGGCAAAAGTTAGGCTAAAACAGCCAAGCTGTGACTACGGGTGAATTGGAAAAAAAAATTTCACATCAGCTACATTTGCCTACATTTTGCAGTTTGGTTTTCAATTTGCTACCATTTGTAACTTGGTTAAAAAATAAAATAAAAAAAAATCATTGGCTCATTTCCTGGAGGAAAACCAGAGTAAAAAGTCAGCACTCAAACTATGTGCCACACAGATTTAAAGTGATGAAAATCACTTTCTGTTATTGTGGCATTTGACAAACCCGCCTCAATGGCAAATAAATCCCTTTGTAATAAACTGGCAGCGCAAGGAAGGATAGCTTATAATACTGGGCACCCCTTTCTTTTACGTTAACTCTTTGCATCAGAACATCTTAAAATAAGCAGCAGTTCAAGTTAATCTAGATTGGCCAGACACACATAGCAAAGTGACTGTTAACCGATATGTTAATGTTTTTGTTGCCAAGGCAGCTTATTTATACCATTGTGTTGACATTTTTATTTAGCAAGGGATTACAAGAAATAAGAGCATAACTGTTAAAAACGTTGAAAAAGGTCTTATTCCAGCTGCAATTAAAGCCTATTGTATATGACTTATTAAAAAATTCCAAATACTTTCACATGTGCTCCTTGGTTAAACGTATGTAATGAATAGTGAAATGCAGTAATATGCCACCACGTGCCTTTAGTGAAAACTGAAGCCAAAATAACTCTGTTTAACTCTTTACTGACTAGTGAGCTGCATTGATCCTTAAAGGGGGTATTTTTTGTTTGTTTGTTTGTTTGTTTGACAAATGGGTGAATGATGAATTGCTATGTCAATCATTCCTCATAGGGCATCTTACGTAAGCAGTAAAGGTTAAAACATGATATACATTAACACAATATATTTCATTCTCCTATATATTATTTTGAGGTTGGAATAAATCTATTGAGAGAAATGTATATATATGCTGTGCATGTTTGTAACTATGCATAAATATGTCTACATATAAGCAAGAAAAAAAAAAGCTTGACAGAACTCACTCTCAGACCTGAATGTTTGCATTGGTGAAAATTTTTCTAGGCATTGTAAATAATTCTGAAGTAAAAATGGGAGCCTTCACAAAAAATAAAATAAAAATCTTTATATGTATTTAACCCCTTAAAGGGACACTCCAGGCACCCAGACCACTTCGGCTCATTGGAGTGGTCTGGGTGCCAACTCCCACTACCCTTAACCCTGCAAGTGTAATTATTGCAGTTTTTTATAAACTGCAATAATTACCTTGCAGGGTTAAGTCCTCCCCTAGTGGCTGTCTATTAGACAGCCACTAGAGGGACTTCCTGCTTCATAGCACAGGTTTTCTGTGCTAGAGCGTCGCTGGACGTCCTCACGCTGTGTGAGGACCTCCAGCGTCGCTCTATTCCCCATAGGGAAGCATTGAAATTCATTTTCAATGCTTTCCTATGGGGTGCGCTAATGCGCATGCGCGGCAGTCTCGCCCACCGGCCGACGTAAGTAGAAGGAGGAGCGGCGGGGGAGGAGGAAGCAGCGACGTGGGACCTGTCGCTGCCCCTGGTAAGTCACTGAAGGGGTTTTCACCCCTTCAGCAACTGGGGATTGGGGGGTGGGAGGGAGAGGGACCCTCCAGTGACAGGATAACGGATCGTTTTCCTGGCACTGGAGTTTCCCTTTAAAGACACATGACATGTGTGACATGTCATGATTCCCTTTTATTCCAGAAGTTTGGTCCTTAAAGGATTAAGCAAAGAACATCAACATTATTTAAGGGAGATACATCAATGTTTTGTACTACAATGGGTTATTTATTATTATTCGCATTTATATAGAACCAACATATTCAAAAAAAAATATTAGAGGAGAAATCCCTTGTATTGGAGCTCCTATATCCTGGCTGGATATCTCTGCTGGAATTCCCTCTTAGCTGGAAGAAGTGCTGGTTAGTGATTATAGCCCCTTTTTTCCCAGTAATCAGACCACACATGATTCTGAAAGCACAACTGGTTTTATTCAAAACAAATGCGGTCTTTTATACAAGCACCCCCAGCATGGCATCTCCATTCAACACATAGGTGATTCCGGCCTGGTGTCTCTGTGTCTGGGAAAAGATTGAGTTATCCATTGCTAAACTAATTTTCTCCCAAGAGAGCACAACACAATACCCTCAAAATCACAGTTATAGAGCTATGAACCCCCACACATGATATATCCCCAGATAGGCCTGATTCAAACGCCAATCCTAGCAAAATAGCACTCGGACCCATAGAGAATTGGCAAATCACCACCTGGACAAAGATTTGACCGTCCACAATCAATGTCCAAGCTGAAAAGAGTTCCATAATGGTTGTGTCATTTGCCGGTCAAACAACGGGAGCTCCTGTAGGTCAAAAAGGGGCTGCTCCAACTGGCACTCAAGGAGCGATTGGTCCACATTGTCTCTTGTGCCCCCCCTCCAATTAGTGATCTTCTAGCTCTCTGGGAAGTGGATGAAAACCGGGGGTGAAGTTGATTGGGGCAAGGATGGTGACCGCAGCCGAGTCAGAGTTCTAGGGTACTTAGGGCCAGGTTTCGCTAAGGTATTTGTGGTTCCCTCTGGCTTTCCTGAATCAACAGAGGGCAAGATGGAGAGGTGCTCTTTGAGGTTGTACATGGAGGGGCAGACAGAGAGAGCAAAGGGTAGTAATACAGTTGTATGGGGGGTAACTTTTGGGATAAAATGAGCTTAGTCTATAAGGATTTGAGGTAAGCAGTAGACTTGGGCACTGGATAAATTTTAGTTTTGTCTGAATGCATTGGGAGGGGGAAAAATCAATTTTGTCAGAACAGAATTTTGGCCATTGACTTATTTGTTTTTAGACATTATTTTCATTTTGCAGAACCCATTCGTTCATTCGGCTCTCCCATCCCATGTCCCTATGCTATTGAAAAATGCAGAACGCTTCATCGGGTCATTCGTTCTGTGCATGAATGGTCATTCGGCTCACTCCTATCATACATTTAATAATCAATATATGAGAGTGAGCAGAACTAACAAATGAACATTAGAGCCATTTGTGCATCTAAGTGACTTGTTCTGCAGTTTGTAATACATACAGTAACAGACAGTACACTGTCTGTCTGTAATTACAAAAGGTCGAACGAGTAATCCAATTGAATGGCTCATTCATTCGGTGCACGTTCGGTGGTTTGGCTCACTCCATCAGATGTGACAGGAGTGAGCAGAAAGAATGAAGGCACACCTAAAGAATGAGCCATTCTTGCATTCGGATGAAGTGTTTTGCCTTTTGATTTACAGACAAGGAAAAGAAGCATAATACATTAAATAATGTGCCTTGATATAATCCTCATGTTCTTTTTAAGAAACTGGTGCTGCGTAATTATATCAGCAGACAACAAGCACTGTAGCAGAGTAGGATCCTGTGAGACCGCAGGAGCCTCCACTGATTTTGACTTGCAATGGCTACTGGGACCCAAACGTCGGTGGAGCACTGCTTGATTTTGTGGCAGATGCACAGATTTAAAAATAGGCATACAGTGGCAAATACCTACAGATATTTAGGGCATGTCAGTGGCATACTATCCCACTGGCACTGATGTCCTGAAAATCAATGGAATGCTTCCTTTCACCTTTTATTAATAAGTGGTGTTCCTGGCAATATTTTAGTAACTTGGATCCAGGCATCTTGAAATAGATTGAGGGTGACTCCTCAGTTAGATCCTATTTCCACCCAAACAAAGTCCCCTGTCTTTTCATGGTGTGCATTTGCCCTGGTGCTTCCCTGTGGATCTATCACGGCTGGGATTGGACAAGCTCACAGCAGAGTTCCGGATATGTAATCCTTTGTCAATCTCAGGCTTTTCCTGAAACAAAGTAGTCCCTACTTTGTCTTATGGGATGTTTGAATTACATTTTTATTAAATATTTAGCAGTAACAGAGCTGCCTTATACGTGGATATATACAAATGGAAGTTTACATAGAGAATTTGTTATGAGGTGGAGAGGGGAGAATGAGATATTTATATTACGGAAACAAGCTTTTTATGTAGGGGACAACAATCAGATATGAAAGAGTTGACTATAATACAGAAAGAGATGGAAGGAAAGCACAAAATGGGAAAACATAAATGTGGACATCAGAATGTTATTATAAAATAGGTAGAAGGAAGTTAAATGAAGAAATCATTCATGAAAATGAGGCCTGGACACTTTCAGATTGGTTACTTGATTTCAGCAAAAAATCAGGCACTAGGACAAATTTTGAGTTTTGTCCATGGCAATTGGTTGATCCCCTCTTTGGGGAGATTCATTTAATGGTTACGACATCAATAGCTTTCAATATTACTGTTCTATTAGTTCGTATGCATCCAGACCATAACTACCTCATTCCTATTTGAAGACTCCGTAATATGCTGCAACTATACATTTGTGTTGGAAATTCTAATTGTTCTGTCTTTTGTATAAAATTGTACACTTGAAGCTTTTCCTTCTGTCCAGTTTATTTTGCCTTTTATTTTACTACTCCTGTCTCACAGTTCTCTAGAAATTTACAAAAAATATCTTTCAATAAAGATTTACAAAATGTAACCATGTATGTAGAATTTGATCTCATAAAGAGGAGAATACTGGGATCATATAATTTTACAAAAAACAGAATTTAAGATCCTTATAATTCTACAAGGAATGTATTATAATCTTGTAGTTGCACCAAAAAATGAGTATTCTACCTCTACGGATAATCAGATTCCCAGTGTACCGCATTGTGGAATTATTAGGATACTTTTGGAAATTTACATTTCCAGTTTACTCAACATTGTGAAATACTCCCTTATTGTTGAATTGTGAGGTACCCTTCAGTAAGGGGCAGGGAGGGCAGTCCATTCTGGGTGACAGGTGGCAAAGAGGTGCACAGAGCACCCTCCTCTGACCAGTGCAGGCACCTGCATAGCAGAGGCTCTCTGGCTTTCATTTTATGTGGCATTACAATTTTGTCATATTGAATGTAAAGGTTCTAGTTCTTTCCTCTATTGTGAAACTATAAAATTGTGTATTCTTCTTTGTTGTTTTTGGTTTGTGCAAACTTGATAAAATTCCAGTACTCTGCTGATGGGAAATGGTGCTCTCCTTTATTGCGAAATCACAAGATTCCAGTGCACTCCTTTATTGTGGAACCATAAAGCTCAAATTCACTCCTCTATTGTGGAATAATAAGGCCCGAGCGCACTCCATTATTGTTGGACAATAAGGTTCATGTTCACTCCATTATTGTTGAATCATAAAGCTTGAATTCACTCCTCTATTGTGGAATAATAAGGCCAGAGTGCACTCCATTATTGTGGGACAATAAGGATCATGTGCACTCCATTATTGTTGAATAATAAGGCCCGAGTGCACTCCATTATTGTGGAATAATAAGGCCCGAGTGCACTCCATTATTGTGGAATAATAAGGCTCGCATTCACTCCTCTATTTTGGAAACATAAGTTCCTAGCTCTCCATCATTGTGGAATCATACACTTGTGTTCTCTTCTTTATTGTGGAATAATAAGCTTCTCTCTTTTGTTCTGGATTGGCATTCCTTTACTGTTCACGTACTCTCCTTGTTATTATTTTTACCAGCACCTTTTTGTCTAGGATGCCCATTGTATCTAGGGACACATATGGCTTATAAAAAGCACAATTGCTTACTGAAGAATTTAGGCCTATGACATTTCACAGATTACCATGTCATCTAAAAAGAGATGGATATAAGGAAGGATTTTAGCTAGATTTTTTTTATACCTTTGCATGACTTATGGTCAAAACTGATCAATCTGTAGCTAGTTCCATTCTGTAGATAAAATGTTCCGAATTGTTAACAAACTGCCAAATAATTTAGTCAGTTGGCTGAACTTTCCTCACAGACTGAACAGTGACAGTTTAAATTTACCGAAAAATGCATTCTGCAGATCTCTTCCCATCTTAACAGGTCATGCAATGTGTTCCTATACTCTAAGGTCCTCAACCTTATGGAAGCCAAAGGCCACTTTGAAAATGCAGTACATGCTGCAGGCCACAAAATACACACGTACAGTAGCAATGAAAGGAATGAAAGATTCAGTTAATGAGAACAATGACATTTTTCACTAGTAATTCAATGTTAGGAACTACGTCTGATAGCTCAATGGAGTCAGTGCTCCAGGTGACAATCAGTAATTGTGTCTTGGACTTCTTTATTCTGGAAAACATCTGTTCACATCAGTATATGTTTCTGAAGAGGGAGAAGATTCTTGCTGCACGCATTCTTAAACGGACACATTTTCCCTTTGCTACATACTTTTGTTAAAATTCTAAGAGAGGCATTTCATTCTAATTTTCAGGTCTGAGTTACATTGAAGGTAATTATTTCAATGTGCAAGTCCCCTGGAGCCTCCATTAGATCAATAAAGGATTTACCAGGTTCAAGATTTTTTATTGTGCATGGAAATCTTGTAATCTATCATAGAGTATACAGATCAGCCACAACATGAAAACCACTGACAGGTGAAGTAAATAACATTGACTATTTATTTACAGTGGCACCTGTCAAGCGGTGGGATATATTAGACAGCGAAGAACAGTCAGTTCTTGAATTTCACGTGTTGGAAGCACGACAAAAAAGGCAAGAGAAAAAATCTGTGACTTTGACAAGGGCTAAATAGTAATGGCTAAATGACTGGTGCAGAGTGTCTCCAAAACGGCAGGTCTTGTGGGGTGTTCCTAGTATGCAGTGGTTAGCAACTACCATAAGTGGTTCAAGGAAGGAGAACTGGTGAACCAGCATGAAGGTCATGGAGGCCCAAGGCTCATTGATGCATTTTGGGAGTGAAGGGTAGTCCCTCTGATACAATCACACAGAAGAGCTATTGAAGCTCAAATTGCTGAAAAACATAATGGCGGCCATGATAGAAAGGTGTCAGAGCACACAGTGCGTCGCAGTTTGTGGCATATGGGGCTTGCTGCGTAACTACAGGCCAGTTAAAGTGTCCATGATGAGCCCTGTTGACGAACAAAAGTGCCTTCAATGGTGATGTAAGTGTTAGAAGACTGAACTTGATGGACGCATGTCTCTTTTAAGCCTTTGTAACTATGTAGAGCTGGAAGATGGAGCAATGGAAGAAGGTTGCCTGGTGTGATGAATCACATTTTCTTTTAGATCAGGAGGATGGCTGGGTGCGTGTGTCGTTCACCTGGGGGACAGATGGCAGCAGGATGCACTATGCAAAGAAGGCAGGCCGGCAGAGGCAGTGTTTTGGTCTTGGCAATATTCTGCTTGGAAACTTTGGTTCCTGGCATTTATGTGGATGTTACTTTTACACTTACCACCTAGAGATTGTTGCAGACTGCATGCACCCCTTCACGGCAATGGAGTTCCCTGGTGGTAGTGGCCTCTTTCAGCAGGATAATGCACATTGCCATACTGCAAAAATTGTTCAGAAATGGTTTGAGGAACATGACAAAGAATTTAACGCGTTGCCTTGGCCTCCATATTACCCAGATCTCAATCCAATTGAGTTTGTGGGATGTACTGGAACAACAAATCCATCCCATGGAGGCCCCACTTCACAAATTGCAGGACTTAAAGGATTTGCTGGCATGGTGTTGGTGCCAGATACCAAGTACACGTTCAGCAGGTGCTTTTAATGTTGTAGATGATCAGTGTATGAGATATTGCAGCCTGAGCCTCATACTGAGGACTTTATTCTGCAAACTGCAATTTCAGCATGCATTGGAAATGAGTTCAATTCTGGTCTTGAAGTTCACCCTTAAAGATTTATAACTTCATCTGAAAAGAATCAATTAATTTAAATAGAACATGCACCAGTTGATCTTTGGACTGAAGCTTTCTGGGCCACATTAAAAAGTCAAGCGGGCCACAGTGATGTGCAGGACACATGTTTAAAGGATCACTATAGTGTCAGGAAAACAAACTAGTTTTCCTGACACTATAGCATCCTTAGAACCCCCCCCACCCCACCCTCAGGGTCCCCCTCCCGCTGGGCTGAAGGGGTTAAAACCCCTTCAGCAACTTACCTTAATCCAGCGCCGGTGACCTCTCCTCCCCAGCCGACGTCAGTTCTCAA
Organism: Pelobates fuscus; assembly: GCF_036172605.1. NCBI lineage: Eukaryota > Metazoa > Chordata > Amphibia > Anura > Pelobatidae > Pelobates > Pelobates fuscus. Next base: position 86,445,528 of record NC_086321.1, read on the forward strand.
TGCTTTCCTATGGACGTTCTGCACGTTGGATGCAAATTTCGCATCCAACGTTGCAGAAGCGCCTCTAGCGGCTGTCAGGAAGACAGCCACTAGAGGTTGGATAAAACCCTGCTATGTAAACATAGCAGTTTCTCTGAGCTGAAGTGGTCTGAGTGACTATAGTGTCCCTTTAACACCCCATGCTATACTCCATTTCAGAGTTCCATGTCGTTTGGCTACTGTCTGACTGACTGAAGAATGGTCTCCATGCACCCAGAGTATTCAAAAACCAAGGGCAGATTTATTAGATTTAAAAAATGTGACAGAGCATTGAGAACATTTTGCCCTGCTACGAGTTCTTTGAACACCCTGAGTGCCTGGAGACCATTCTTCTGTTTGCTTGAGCGTTGTGGGACTTCTGTTCCTGCTCCAGTGCACCCGGTGTCGATTGGAATTGAGTGTGGCTCCTCTCTTCATTTTGGTAACACGTTTGGCTACTGTTAGGCACAATGAACTATTCCTTTAGTTACTGATTTTTTTTTTTTATTTATCTTGCAATATTAAATAGACATACTTAAATAAGTTGTTTAGTGAAATTGTCCAAATTTTAAAGCCTGATTCATGTTTCCAACACACACAAAAAAAGTTATTAGCGTTTTAACTATAAAACAGCAGAGCCCAGCTATTCTCAACACACTTAAAGGAACACTGTTAGGTCAGGAACACAAACATGTATTCCTGATCCTATAGTGTTAAAATTACTATCTAGCACCCCTGCCCCTCCCTTGCTTTCCTAGATATAGTAAAATCTTACCTTTATTCCAGTCTGCTGATGCTGGCTCTGCCCCAGAGCTTCCTCCTTGGCTTACATCATCAGAAGTGATGATCTCAACCAATCACAATGTTTCCCCATGGGAAAACGTTGCATTGGCTGAGTGTCAATTCTGAAGATTTCAGCTAAGGAGGCGGGCCAGGGGGCAGAGCCAAAATGCCACCCTGGCCAAACAGCATCTCCTCATAGAGATGCATTGAATCAATATTATCATACTGACATACATTAATATACATGCACTAGGTGGTGAACCTCTACTGATAACTGAGTGTTTTAGCCTCACCCATTGCTAACAGGTGCATAAAATCCAGAATAAAGACATAAAATCTCCAACGGCTATCACTGGCAGTACAAATGGTAGCACTGAAAAGCTCAGTGGCTTTAAATGTGGCACTGTCATAAGATGCCACCTTTATCACAAATCAATTTGTGGAATGTATGCCCTACTAGACCTTCCCCAGCCAATTGTAGGTGCTATTATGTGAAGTAAAAATATCTAGGAGCAATAGCCCAGCCACAAAATAGTAGGCCATACATACTCACAGAGCGGGGTGCCGAAGCTAACAGCACATAAAAATCATCTGCTGGATCATTCACTACAGAGTTCCAAACTGCCTCTGGAATCAGCAGCAGAGGAACTTTGCATCACAAGCTTCTTGAAATGGATTTGCAGCAGCTCTGAATAGGTCTCACATTAGTATATGCAATGCCATGTGTCACTGGACTGGAGCAGTGGAAATGTGTTCTCTGTGGACTGTGGTGATGAATCACAGTTCACTATCTGACAGTCTGATGGAAGAATCTGGATGTGGCAGATGCCAGGAATAATCTACCTACCAGAATGCACAATGTCAACTGTAAAGTGTGGTGAAGGAAGGATAATAGTCTGGGGGCTATTTTTTTAGGGTTGGCACTAGGCTACAGGACACAAATATATTTCAGACCACAAGCTGCTTCCAGCAATGTGGCAATAGTTTGGGGAAGGCCCTTTCCTGTCCCAGCATGACTATGCCCCTGACAGAACAGGAAAGATCCATGAAGACATGGTTTGACGAGGAGGAACCCGAATGGCCCTGACCAAGTACATTGAACACCTTTCTGCTTGGATGAAATGGAACACTGAGAGCGAGACCTTTTCACTGCCTCATACCACAATGCTCTTTTGGCTGAATTTGCACAAATTCCCACAGATGGTACAGTGTACATATACTTTTGGTCATGTGGTGTGTGTGTGTAATCTATATACATAGTACATTTTGGCACATGCACATGATATTGCCTATATTATCCTCATATTGCACATTACACGTACTCAGAGCACTTTTATCCCTTTATACCCTCCTCTCTCCACCCCCCTTGTATCTATGCACATCACATTTGTGTCCCATATAAGTCATATGTTCAGTCTCCCCAATCCCTTACAGTTTACTCCACCAACACATTCCCCACCTGTATCTCTGCCCTTAACCCATACTAATAGTGTCATTACCGCGGAACCGACTGCATTGGCATGTCTGCATCCAACCATTCCTGAGAAAGATTTAGATAGAGAGTGGGCTGATTTCTGAATCACATGAATGTAAAACATCCTGGGAAAACCTTAAATCAAGCTGCCAAATATGACAGAAACCACTATGTGATACAAGTAGAGTGTAATCACAAATTCATTGAAAATTCAATACTATGTCGTATTCGGCAACTCTCAGCACAAAACTGATATACCCCATTACAAAAATAGATAACTGAAGCAGATGCTGTATACATGGAGTAATTTCACTGTATATAGTGCTCAGATGCTCATTTTGTCAGAGTTCCAGGTGACACAGCTCTGCGAGATTTGTAGCTGTGCTTAGGGCACAATGCACAAACCAAATTTGTTTGCAACAAACAAGTCAAATGTGCAAATTATGAATACATATTTTTGTTTCTGAGAGTGGTCCTGCATGGCTCTGCTTAGCTCAGGGAAGCTAATGGGATATGGGATTTACCTTGCAGGGAAATCCACAAGCAAGGATTTAGCCACAGGAGCCTAGTGGGACCCAGGGAAGTTGTCAAACTGTTCTCACATGGTTTAATTATTTACCCTGAGAGTGCATCATACCCAGTGGGCAGTTGGATATAGTGTTCCGAGTGTTCCTTAAAAAAAATTGTATCCCATTAATGAATATCCCTGTTTATGTGAATTCTTTCACAAATCTGAATTCCACAAAAAAAATACAAAATGTATATTGTTACTGAATTAAGAATTTTATTTAAATATTAATGTCAAATAATTATTACGCTCAACAAATGTTCATTCATATAAACAGTGCATCTATATTTATATTATTTACAAATACCAGAATTAAGAAAACAAATGTTATCAGTGCAAAAAAGAACATATAATGCCTCAGTAATACAACTCTTCAATAAACAGTACATCTTGGGTTTCTATATTAGTACAATATAGAAATATATTGCATTGTAAATAAATTAAATGTAGTATAACTATTCAAGTCAGTAGCTAAACGGCAATACTGCTAAGTTAAAAGAATGTCAATATCCTTCAAGAAATACAAATATAAAATTCTATAAGAACTGATTAAACTGCTAAATCTTTTTTTTTTGTATATTCAGCAGTGTCTTAAATAAAAGATTTTGTTTAATATAATATCTATAATTTATTTCTAAAAACTGCCTACTAATTGGAAGCCATACTTATATGGAGACTGTCAATTATCCACATCCATAGTCTTGTCTGGGAGGTCACATGGTAAAAGGCATTGTAAGGAGTTTAGGTTCAAAGAAACCAGTAAGTCAATGTTGCCCATGCATTCCTGCAGCAGACTGAGAGGATAACTCCCAGTCTGTACACATACTTCATTGCACAGAAGGCGGTCTGCCACGATCAAGCAACAAACAGCCATTAGTGAAGGAGGGTAAGAATTAAAAGCATAATCAGCCAAGCTCAGCTCTGCTATGCTTCTGGCGACAGTCAGGGTCTTGGATCCATTGGCAAGGTCCTTGTCAGAGGGTTCCCAATTGGGTAATCTCGTAAGGGTGAAGTGTTGTAGAAAGAAGTTGATAGTGGGGGCACAAAGACGAAAGTGCAACTTGAGTAAAATAATGCATTCCAGATTACAAAGTTGCTCCCGCGAGAAGGCATCACAGCACAAAGAAAGCAGTTGTTTCACACGCGGAGGTCGTGTCTCTACCTGTAAAATAAATAAATATATATGTATATCTGAAGAATTTGTAATTGATAGAAACACATCTAAAGTTCAAATTGTAAGGCTTGGGATTTTAACAAAGCAGATGTTTTCTCTTAATGAAAAGTCCACAAATATGTAATATACTCCCCTAAATAGTTTTTAAGGATAATTCACCTCAAAAACGACAAGAGAAGTAAGCATATAATCTATGAAGTGACTGGGCTTGCCAAAAGATATTAAGATAGATTACTGGAAACTCTGCTTTAGCAAACTGAATTACTATATTAAAGATAGAGTAGTGGATGCATGGATCTGGGTACCAGAAAATGGCACACAATCTAAGGCAATAACAAAACTCAAACCATAATGTAAAAAGTAGCAAGGTTCTTGCAAAATAATCTTGGGGGCATATTCACTGAATAGTGAATTAAGGTTAACCAAACAATACATTTTAAAATGTTTAAGCCAAACCAGCCAAGCTATTAAAGTACGGTAACCAAATTGGGTGTTTTTTCATACAGATCTGTCATACAGATTTTCTGACCATAATTTTGTAGTAACTAAAAATTAAATAATTGGTTACGTTCACCACAATTTAGTGGATAAATCCTCAATTTATGATTTCTACAGTAATGAGAAATGCAACTACAAAGGAGGCCAAATGTGGTATTGCTCTACTACCAATAAATAAATTATAGCCCTGGGGTAAAAGAACCAGTTATACTAATCCTTAGGTACTACTCATGCATTCAAATATTTTTGAAACAATACTTAAAATAATTTATAATTTTGTGAATAAAATAGGGGAGGGTGATCTGGAGATGTAAAAAAAAATCTTCTTAATTTAACATGAACAAGATGATAGGACATGCTTACCTGTTTGCAAGCGATGAGCAGTGAAGTGACACCTACTAACTGAAAACAATCAGCTGCCACTGGTGTGCAGGAAAGGAATCTGTCCAGAATGTTGACTGCAAGACACAACGATTCGAAGCCCAATTGCAAATGTCTGTGCACTGGAATCAGCCAGCTGATGAGTTTACAGCGAGACTCTGCCTTCAACTATTAATAAAAACATCAATCCCAAAATTAGCAAAAAGTTCAAAACAACATCCAAAACACATCAAATTATTTAAAAACACTTGAACAGCAGATTAATGGATGCTTATTTCATTGAATGATAGTAGATACCCAGCATAGCCTTTCAGAGGTAAAAATTAACATTGTAAAGAATGTTAATTTTTGGGGATGTACATTATGCTGTCTTGGAGGACAAATAAACAGAATCTTGCATAGTGGGCAGAATGCATGGATGATCAGGTCCATGCCAGCAGTGACAGATTATTTGTAATGAACTATTCTGGACACATTGATAATACACAGCTGTATCACAGCTTTCTTTTTCCATCTTTCCCCCAAATTACAAGTGAAGTATACATCCCATACAGTCTATAGGTGTGCCCTTTTATTTTACAGTATTATTACTAAATGCACTTTCAATAAAAAAATGTATTTGCCCAATATGTGTGTGAATCCCTGTCTCCAGGTATCTCACCTGTGGCTGGTTGGCCAGACAGTCTGCTGTGAGGAACTTGTCTTCCAGGCTCTTGTTGAACAGGTAGCAGTCCTCCCCATAGTCCCTGAAGTTCTGCAGGCCCAGCCTGTCTGAGGGGCAGGTGTCACCGTAATCTAGGACCCGCCTGGGTGCCTGTGTGGATGGGCTGGTGCTGGGGGTCTCATACAGGTCACACACCCCGGAGTCACAGCTCCTCAGCTCCAGGACCTGCTTCCTGTGTCTCAGGTACCTGGCTCTCTTCACCCTCCTGCCCCTGCACGGGCTGCCCTCTCCCCTGTCAGCCGGCGTCACCTCTTCATGAGCTGCCCCTTCCCTCTTCCTCTTGGTTGGGCTGACTGGGGCGGGCAGGGCCTGCTCGGGTAACCTCTCAGTGCAGGTCACCATGTCTGCACTCTGAGTTCCTAACTGCTCGAACTCCGAGCGCTCATCTGGCTGCGGGCTGCAGCCGCACAGCATTTTATATGCAGCTGCGCCGGCCGCTGATTGGCTGGGAGAGAGACAGTGGAAAAACCTCTGGATGATGACGTCAGCGTGAGAACTTTTTCCCGGCGAAAGAACCGCTTGCGAAGGGACACAGCTCCTATCACCTCCCGCTGCTGCGCCAGGCACGCGCCTGCCTGTTGCCGGGGTAACGCCCGGCCTGTGGCTCTCATCGGAGCCCGCGGCGGGAGACAGTGTGAGGCGGCCAGACTGCCTGTCTCACTGCCCCCTGGGGCTTGGCAGCCAGTGCCGCACCTGCTGGCATGGACGGGGAGAGTCCTCCTCAATGAGCTGTGTGTCCCCCTCAGGGAGAGCTCAGTCACTGCTCTCTCTGACAGAGGAGTAACATCTCTGAGTGACAGGGAATCTGGCCGGTTATTACTGGAAGTCTGAATTGCAAATAGAAATCGAAATAAACATAACTAGAATAATTTTTTTGAGTTGATCTATTTTCACTTAACATTTTAAATTCACTTTGATTTTTCCCACAATTACCCTGATATTTACAAGATTTGCTTGTTGACTGCTTTGTGGTTACCTTTGATTATTCCTTTTTCTAATTACTTTTTTGTGTGTTTTTTTATAGCATGTATATATTAACATTTTGTTTTCATAAATAAACATCTATAGTTATTCATATTTACCAAAAAAATAAAATAAGAAAGACATTTAAAAATGATAGCAATATTATTGTAGTAAGGACAGGTTCATGTTAAAGGAACACTATAGTCACCTAAATTACTTAAGCTAAATAAAGCAGTTTTAGTGTATAGATCATTCCCCTGCAATTTCACTGCTCAATTCACTGTCATTTAGGAGTTAAATCACTTTGTTTCTGTTTATGCAGCCCTAGCCACACCTCCCCTGGCTATGATTGACAGAGCCTGCATGAAAAAAAAACCTGGTTTCACTTTCAAACAGATGTAATTTACCTTAAATAATTGTATCTCAATCTCTAAATTGAACTTTAATCACATACAGGAGGCTCTTGCAGGGTCTAGAAAGCTATTAACATAGCAGGGAATAAGAAAATCTTAATTAAACAGAACTTGCAATACAGAAAGCCTAAATAGGGCTCTCTTTACAGGAAGTGTTTATGGAAGGCTGTGCAAGTCACATGCAGGGAGGTGTGACTAGGGTTCATAAACAAAGGGATTTAACTCCTAAATGGCAGAGGATTGAGCAGTGTGGCTGCAGGGGCATGTTCTATACACCAAAACTGATTCATTAAGCTAAAGCTGTTCAGGTGACTATAGTGTCCCTTTAAATTGCACTATATGGACAAATGTATTAGGACACCTGACCAGCACACCAACAGGGGATTTTATGACATTACATTCTAAATACATAAATAATATTAATATGTAGTTGGTCACCCCATTGCAGCTATAGAAGCTTCCACTCTTCTGGGAAGACTTTCCAAAGGATTTTGGAGTGTTTCTGTGGGAATTCTTGCCCATTCATCTAATTGAGCATTTGTGACATTTATGAGATCAGCATTGTCACTTTTCCATAGTTATTTTTTTTGTTTTTTGTTTTAGCTATGCATACCCATTGTACAGCACTGTGGAATTTGTTGGCATTTTATAAATAATAATAATAAGAAAGAAAAGTAGGGACTACTGGTTCTCATGGGGAGTATGATCATTGGTAATGGTAACTTTTTCACCTTTTTTTTTTTTTTTTTTTATTCTGTATTTTTCTTGTGCTTGCACTGACAACAGGCATGTGGAGCCACAACAGCATCCACCAGCATTTTCAAGACATTTTACAGTGTGGCAGGTTGATCAGCACATTTTTTTTTATAATCGTGAAAAATAACAGAATAGTGGGCAACGCTTATATACCATAACATGCTAGGACACTTAAGCATATCTAGATGCGCTTTGGGTTCATATAACAAGTTTCATCGCTATGTGTGCAAGGCAGGACAGATTTTGTCGCTTGCTGGATCCTTTGGTACAATGTTCGCTTTTAACACAAATATACGGGTTGTTGCGCAAAAATACATGTCTTTACAGGCTTAAATAGTACGAGTCTAAGTTGGTAATGTCACAAATAATGCAATAGTTAAACTTCAATAAACAGGTTACGCAGGTATGTTTAAACCAGTGGGTGCCCTGAGTGTAAGACCTGAGGTGTCTAGGTTTGGTGTATATCCCTAGTGGCGTTTAGGAGAAGGTCTGATTATAGGTTAGGATATACATACTTCAACTCGCTAGCTTAATATGTTACACTGGGAACTGAGTAGGCACAATGGGTTAAATGCTTGAATAAGAAAAAAAAATTAACACAGTGCTAGGAGACATGTCAGGCCACCAAGAGATTAGATTGCTTAGTTAAGGTAGTCCTTGTTAACTGTTGTTGGAGCAGATAGGCTATCAATACCCCTGAGTCCTGAAAGGTGATGCAGGGACTAAGAGTGATGAGAGTCATTACGTTACTGGAGATGGTCTTGCCCTATGTTAGCAGGAGTTTATTAGTCAGGCTGTCGCTCAATTCCACAGGTGGGCCACAGCAGGGAGATTAGCAAGTGAGTCCCAAAATTTCAGACCGTGGATCAGTATTCTTCCCAGCTGCTCTCCATCTCGGCTTCTTGGGTGGTCCCCGCTGTCAGGGTAGGGTCTGCGTTGTTGTGCTACTGCGGGCATTTCCACAAGGGTGCAACATGATTTCATTTGCCGCCTCCATAAACCCTGCTTCGCTGTAGGAAGCTGGTTGATTGATAGAGGGCCCTTTTCCCATGTGCTCTGTTAATTTCCTCACTTCTGGGTAAGCGTCAGGTAGGCTCCACTGGCGGCCCGTGCACATGGCTGCCTTGCGGCGGCCATCTTGATTGTCCTCGCCAGGGCGGTTGTTTAGGCTCGGGTTGGTGCGCCGGTTTATGCTCCTGCAGAACGGGATGACCGCCCGGTCCAGAGGGGCGGGGGGGGGAAGCACACCGCCGGCTGTGGACCCAGGAGAGTGGCCGTCTCTTCCCGGCTCAAGCCCCACCAGGCTCCGTGCCCCTGTCGGGTTACTGCCGGCTCCGAACCTGGTCTTGGGCGGTATCTCCGCTCACCGCAGCGGGCAGGGGTCTGTTTGTTCTTCTGTGTAGTTTGCCCGGCTCGGTGAGCCTGCAATTTGCGCCATTTTCGGGTCTCGGAGTCTCAGACGGAGCACGTCTGATACAGTCAGCGGCTAGGCCCCGCCCACCTCTCAGTTTTTTAATGTATTACATTTAATTAAACTTATTGAATTTTTAAAACAATGTATATTGATTTTTTTTTTAAAATGTAACTTTTTTATGTCTTACATTTTTTTTTATGTAGAGCAGCCATGTTGGGTCAGATTTTACCGTTGACAAACTGCTGCTCATCCTAACTTGTCTGCTTCTCCAGATTCACAAAGAGCAATCGCAACATTGCCCTGTGTGCATTTCTTAGCAGCAGCAGGCAATCCTGTCAGCATACATCACAACTCCGACATCTTACTCGCTCGTGCTGTGATTGTTGGGAACAGTTTCCTAGCGTCCCCAAAAGCAGGACGGCAGGGAACTAAGGCGGAACAGGACCCGAATATTGGCACCATAATAATGACCCAGCCGAATTCAGGATAGTTGGGAGGCATGTGTCCCTTCAGCATTTCACAGCTACATTCTTTCTATGTCCATGCTGTTTTTGATGTTTGCAACCTGCAAACCTGAACAGACGAGGACAAAATGGCAGCACCATGGATTTTAAGATCCAGGGCCAGGAAGAAATGATAACATAGTCAAGGCAAGGCGGGTGGAAGATGGGGGGGGGGGACATGACAATGTCGCTTTAACTGCTTTAGGAGCTACTATGAACTTTCCTCCTCTCCAGCGTGCCAGTGTTGCCATGTTCTTCGGCCCATGGGTGTTACACTAATGTAACATTCATCCTCCAGGGCTACCTTACTTCTACACCTTGTAAAGTGATTGGGATTGTTTGGGAAGCAATCCTCTTCCATGATGCTAACACGCTGACTTCCTTGCCAGCCCATTATCTGAGTGGCATCAGTCAATCCATTCATATGAGATTGGACTTTGATGGAGAGAAGAATAACCACCTGGACTGTTCTCCTACTCTCCACAATGACCCAGTTGTTGGCGGAGTAATAATTGATAATATACGCAGAGAAATAACTGACGGGCGTGAAAAGGACCATGCTTTTACTAAAATTTATTTAAAAGTCTATAGATTATCCCATTATTTTGAGAGCTGAATGTATAGATGATTTTTTTTCTACTTCAACTTGAAACGGTTCTGTCACCATCTGGAGTTTGCAAAGACCCCTGACATTGTCTATATGGCTGGGTGTCCAGTTGCAGTTGGATGCAGGAAAAGCTGATGCAGGTCACAGTAAAAATGTCTATTAGGATATGGTAAAGATCAGGGTCGGACTGGGGAAAAAAATTCAGCCCAGGCATTTTAAGACAGAGCAGCCCAGTTGGAGGGGGCAGTGGAAAAGAAGGGGCATACTATTTTTTTTTTTTTTTTTTTTTAATTCTTTATTTTTGTTGTGCATGTAGTTACAAACATATTTGCAGAGCCACAATAGCTATAGCAAACAATTCAAAAGGCATAGTAGTACAATTTTGTGCCATTGCGTTAATAATGCACATTTTTAACAATTATAGCAAGAAAAGAGACACAGTGCTTGGCGTTTAAAACAAAAATAGGGCCACGAAGTGCAGCATATGCACTGAGTGGCTTAGCAACAACAGTATGTCGTTCCACCCTATAGGATGGTTAGTAAATGCTAAAGTAAATGCGGGCAAGTGCACGGAGAGAAGAGTAAATATAAGAATAAAAACAGAGTAGGAATTGAACTTCTCGCTGGATGCTAATTTGGAGGCGAGTGTAGTAAGATCAAGTATATAACAAAAACAATTAGAAAATAAAATATCAATTGCCTGGTAGCCCACCCCACCCCAACATATATATCAAGATATATAAGAGTTTGACAGTGGCACTCGTCACACATTCTTTTTGTTTGTTTCTATATGTATGCAGGGTTCAACAGTTATTGCACACAGGTCATTTAGCATCTAGCAGTAATTGTTTAGCTAAACCTGACACAAAACACAGCTTACACGGTAAGGTCCTGTAGGTGCATGAAAAATATCGCCACGTGGCAGGAGCCAGTTATGGCAGATCAGGCAACCATTCTGAGCTACTTCCTATCTTATGCGTTGTAGTATGAGTTCCACAAGTGTCATCTCATTACCATACAAAGACGCCTGCCATGCCTCAACAGCAGTAGCACACTCTGTCATATCGACATGGTAACCAGTAGTAAGGTATTCGATAATTAGCACCTTTTGGTCAGTGTAGGACTAGACAGTGTTTTTCAGGCTTGCTAAATGTGTCTCAGCACACAACTGAGAGAGGGTATTCAGGCATAGAAAACCTAGTAGACTTGGTGATTGCTAGGGCAGATCAAATCATGCTGGCAACTAAGGTGTGTGTCATAGTAAAAGATGCAGCACAGAGGCATGCTAGGGGTGTCCATTAGGCAAAACCATAAACATTAATACACTGGCAAAATTAACTGTACTAAACTGTCTAACCATAAGTAAATTGGCAAGTATAAGACAGTTAGCTTAAGTATCACGAGAGTCACTTAGCCCACGCCAGCTGCTGGTATAATATTGTCCCCCAAAGTGGTGTTGTGCAGACCTGCCTGCCAGAGTGAGAGTCGACCAGTCGGTGGGTGGTTGAGGCCTGTGGGTAGTCCGTTTAGGCCTGCAGAGCGTCGCAACTGAGTACTCCGATCGGTGAGGTGCCGAGTGGCCTCTGCAGCTATTCTGTAAATTCCATGAGAGGGCCTTCTCCTGAGTCGTGATTGCTTAATGGTGGTAGACGTTCGATTGGGCGCAGGCCTCAGCCCCGAAGGGTAGGAGCGAGCGGTGGACGACACTGGGCAGGATGTGGCTTTCAAGCTGTCTCTCTTCTTCACGGGTTTCTGTGGTTTGGGGGCTGGTCGGGTGCTCCGAGGCCCACCTGCCACGTGTTTCATGCCACCGGGAGGTGGGTGCCGCCACTTGTCGGTTGTCTTCTGCTTCCCCTTAGTTTGTGCCCCTCTGTGCCACAGTTTCTGCCAGAAGTCTTTGAAGAGTGCATCCAGCCGCTGTTCGTAATTTTCCAGCAGGCCGTATGTCGTCAGCATGACAGTCGCCATCTTGGCTCTGGCTGTGTTGCAGTGCGTTGTGTCTGGATCAGGTGAGTTGCCTGGTTCCGCTTGTCGTCTTAAGGCAAAGCCTGTTAGCTTATCCGTTGAATGTGCCGGGATATCCCTCACCGGCAAGGGGGGGGAAACGGGGTCCTAAGCGCTGCAGCTTTTTCCCGCAGGACAGCTCGCGGGGAGGTCGGCTGCCTCTCCCACGCTTGCATCTGCTGGTAGGCCGCAACTCCGAGTCTGCTCCAGAGGGCCTCTCCGAGCACAGCGATCCATCCAGCTGAGTCCCGGGGCAATACAGATGCTCTGCTGCACTAAATTAGTAAGTTCGGCGTGATATGTTAGTAATAAGTCGCTTATTTGCAGGTTCCTACACGGAGCTCTGGTTTAGTGCGACCAGTCTGCTCAGTGGCCAGGCCCCGCCCCCCGGGGCATACTATTTAATCAACAATGACATGCACGCCACCTCAAAGTGAGCAAGTTAGTCTACTGTCCCTCCAGGGCATTTCATACGAAGAGCCCTGCTGAAGAGCTCTCGCACAAGAACAACACCCTGTGTTTACTTTACACGGCACAGCTATGAGTTTGCTGGTAACTTGTCTATGGTGTCCCTATAAGAGGGATACCAAAGGTCAAAAGTGGGACATGGCTAGTAAAGGGTGCATGTGTGGGGAGGCTGTCTGTGATTCTGTATGTGGTTGGGGGTCGATTGTGGGATTGGGTGTGCATACAGGCGACTGTTTGTGGTGTAGTGTGTGTACAGGAGTCTGTGGTGAAGTGTGTGTGTAAAGGAGTTTGTGGTGTACTATGTGTGGCTAGAAACTGTTATGTGTATGTGTTTTCACTGGCTGTAAAGTGTATACATCTAAGGGCTATAGTGTGAGAGAGAGAGTGTGTGTGTGTTTGTGTGTTTGTGTCTGTCTGTCTCTCTCTTTCGCTGCAGTTGTAGAAAGAGAAAAAACATGTGTGTGTATTGGTCTATGGCATGTAGTGTTTCCAGAGCGTGTGGTTTGCATATATGTGCATAGGGGCTGTTGTATGCGTGTGGGTCTATCTAGGGCTGCAAGACTGGGACGCCGCATGCAGCAATGACCGGTGGACCACCAGAGCCAGCCAGCATATTTCTCACAGGTTAGCAAATAGGTAGGAGCAATTTAAAAAATCTAAGACAATACACAAGGCGTTACATCAGGAAAGGCATTGGCAAACCTGAGAATACATCATTTGTCAAGAAAATGCTAAGTACACAAAAAGTTTACAAATTTATTATTGAGATGCAACACAGCACTGTGAGTCTCTGGAGTCATGGAGTATAGCCTTATGATATGTTTATTGTAGTGAGGGGTGTAGAGTAACGCACCCCTTTAGATGGAATAAAGGGAGTTTTTAGGGGTTAGGGGGATCCCCTACATGGGGGGGGAGGGGGGGGAATAAGAAACATCAATAGAGGTATCCTTAAATTCCATGTGTATATGTGTATAGGTAACTTGGTATAGTAATGTGTTACACAACTCAGTGAAACACAGGGGCCACAGATATTGTCACATATAGTGTCTATCGTAGGTACTTCTAACTCCTGTAGTAGTAGCCTGTCCCTCTACAATTTTGTCTCTCTGGGGTCACTCTGGTCAATTATCTCTCGTGGTCATGTAAGAGATCCAGGGTATCGGGGATGATTTTCAAGGGATTTCCTGTCCACCCACTACAGCCCCTAGCCCCCTACTACACCCCCTACTACATCCCCAAACTTTTAAATTACATTCCCGAGATTAGGCTCTGGATCTGCCCCTGCTCTGTATGCCTGTATCTGTATGACTATAAGCCTGTATCTGTATGTCTTTGTATGCCTGTGTCTCTATGAAAGTGTCCGAATGTCTCTGTGTGTGTCTGTATGACATTGAACATGTATGTGTAGATTGTATGGCTGTGTGCCTGTATCTGTTTGATTGTGTGCCTGGATATCTGTGTGACTGAGTGCCTGTATGGTTGTGTGTTGCTATATATCTATGTCTATTTCACATGGAAAAAGACTCAAAATGCACTGAGGGGAGAGAGCGACAGAAAGGGGGGCGGCAAAATGCATCTTTGCCTGTGTAGCCAAAAATCCTTGCACCGGCCCTGCTCATACTTTTCTGACTCCAAGCTCATTAACCCCTTAAGGACCAAACTTCTGGAATAAAAGGCATGACATGTCACACATGTCATGTGTCCTTAAGGGGTTAATAATAACTATTACAAAACCCCTCATTGCTAGTGCTTCCATATTTAGAATCTTGCTCATCTTGCTGTGATACTGTATGCACCTACAGCATCCTGTTTGTGTAGATTGAGAATACAAATTGATTATAAGGTAAAAAACAACACTTTAGCGAAATGGATATTTAATACTGTGATTTAAAGTTCCAATGTTTGTTTAAGGCTCCTTTTGAGAAACTACATTAGTTTTCGATCTATAAATTAAAATAATATATTTAAACTACACAAAAGCGGAGTATCTATCAATTGGAACCAAAGTTGGCTGGTTGACCAGGCTCTGAGCCAAAGGTACTGAGCCGAATCCTGATGGCCTGGTTAGCTTGTGTGGCTGTTTTAAATCATGTCAAATAAAGGAACAATCTTTCATTCATCATGATATAATCTTAATCCAGCATGCAGAACAATGCATTCACCCAATTAGGCAATCTACTTTCAAAAAACATTTCCTGGCTAATCCATGTCAGCATCATCTATGGGTTAAGCTCCTCAGCTGATTAGGACAGGCATATTTAAATTTAAATAAAGGATGGTATAAAAAGAAGTCCCCTTCCTAAAAACATCAATCAGCAAGAGCAAATATTGGATATCTCTCTCAGAAGACAGGATCAAAAGACTTCTAGAAAAAGTGTACAAGTGTAATAAAACATGACTTTATTGGGAATTCTTTCCACTACAATTGGTCTAATCAGATGAGCTCAATTCAAGAAACTGGACCAAGTCAAGAAAATTTTCTGAATCAATGTATTCATGAAGATCAAAATTGGGATCAGATTATCCTGCTCTCAGAAGAAACAAATCTATCACTACATTGGTGGATGAATTTTTTTGTGTGTAATTGTGACAATGGATGCCAGTGGGAATGGCTGGGGTGCACAGAATCCCCTAGCTCAAGGAGAATGGCCACTCCAATACTGGAATCTTCAGTCAAACATTTTGGAACTCTGTGCAGTATACAAGGCCTTGATAGCATTTAAAGATCATTTAGAGAACAAATAGATAAAAGTCAGGATAGACAATGTTATAGCAGTTGTGTATATCAACCATGAAGGTGAGATGAGGAGCAAGAAACTGATACAGGAATTAAAATCTATTATAGTCTGGACCCAATTGAATCTGGCAGATTTACTGATCCAGAATTATGTAGATTCAGGAGAATGGATACTGATTCCAGGTATTTTTTAGATGAGTACAAAATAGGAAAGACCCCAAATAGATCTCATAGCATCCTTCTAAAAAAAACAAGTCTCAAACTTTTTTTTCAAGGAGATTTGATCCGGGGGCATAGTGTCAAGATGCCCTATGCCAGTAATCGGACTTTCATCTGAGCTATGTTTTTCACCCTTTCATTTAATTCAACAGGTTCTTAGGAAGATCTGGAAGGAAGGTGTGGAGGTTTCCATTGCTGATCCAGATGTCTCTTGGGAACTAACCCTAAGGAGGAATCCTCTGTCCCATCACAATTATCCATTTCAGTTCAAGCTGATGGCTTGGAGATTGAAAAACATATACTAAAATCTAAGAGTGTATCTGATACAGTAGTAGACACCATGCTAAGGTCTAGAAAACCTACTACTTTAGCGGTTTAACCCCTTAAGGACACATGACGTGTGTGACACGTCATTATTCAATTTTATTCCAGAAGTTTGGTCCTTAAGGGGTTAAATAAATAAAAAAAATAAAAATTTTAGCGGAAAAAATAAATTAATCTAAACACTCAACTGAGAATTTCAGAGATACAATGATCAGCCACAACATTAAAACCGACAGGTGAAGTGAATAACATTGATGATATTGTTACAATGGCACCTGTCAAGGGGTGGGATATATTAAGCAGCAAGTGAACAGTAAATTGTATGTGTTGGAAGCAGTAAAAATGGGCAAACGAAAAGATCTACATGACTTTGACAAGGGTAGTGAAGTAGTAGTGAAGGGCATCCAAAGCTCACTGATGCAAGTGGGGAGCGAAGGCTAGCCCACCTGGTCCGATCACACACACAAGAGCTACTGTAGCTCAAATTGCAAAAAAAAAAAAAAAAACATAATGCTGGCCATGATAGAAAAAAAAAGTCAGAACACACAGTGCATCGCAATTTGCTGCATATGGGGCTGCGTAGCCACATAATGGTCAGAGTGCCCATGATGACCCATGTCTAGCTCCAAAAGCCACTTCAATGGGGATGTTAGCATTAGAACTGGGAACTCGACCATGGAGCAATGGAAACATTTTTTGACAATATATTTTACAATATAATTCATAATAAACTGCAATGAGAGTGCACACACCCATGCAGTAAAGCATATGTGTTCTAATGAAATATATCCCTACTATGGTAGTCTATTGTGTAAAACACCTTTCTTAGAGCCATTGTACAAAATAAATACATAACATGTTATTGCACACTCTCATATTGCACCATAATCACTACAATGAGCTGTAAAAGTTATGGTGCTTAACCCCTTCAGGACGGAGTCAATAGTGCACGTTCTGTTCAAAACAAAACGTAAACAAAAACTGGAATTTGCGCTATATGTCTGTTCACCCGTAGTTCCCCTCTTTCATATTATATGCACCCACACTTATTATATATCATTTTGTTCAAGAGAAACAGGGCTTTAATTTATCATTAGCTATTCATATATGGAACATAATTCATTATGAATAAAATGTAAAAAAAATGTGAGAAAATAAGATTTTTTAAAAAAATTTGTATTTCCGTCTGACATTTTAGCTGTGAATGTCATAATACTGTTAGGTTTTACTGCAAAAAAATGCACATATTTGTAATCAGCGATGTCTCACGAGTACAACAGTACCCCCCATTAACAGGTTTTATGGTGTTTTGGAAAGTTGCAGGGTCAAATATAGAACATTCCATTTTCAAATAGAAATTTGCCAGGTTGGTAATGTTACCTTTGAGACGGTGTGGTAGCCCAGGAATGAGAATTACCCCCATAATGGCAACAGGTGCATTGTACAGCGCTACGGAGTCTGATGGCACTATATAAATAATAAAATAAATAATAATGTATACGAATTTAAATGTCCCACGTAACTTGGGAGTGTACCTTGAAGTGCTCCATTTATGTTTGTCCTACAGTTTTAGTATAGAATAAAAATGGATTTGGCATTCTGACAATAAACACAATACTTCCTTCTGTTACTAATCACTGCTTAGTATTAAGCAATCCGTATATTGTACACATAAAAAACAAATAAAATATGTCAATTCAATTGTTTAATGAACATATCTTTAGACAGCTGGTTCTCTATACATAATTAGGAATGTCAAGTGCACTTTATAGTGTATCATATGCTGGAATCAGCAAATCATATATTGGAATCAACTTTTAGTTATAAATGAAAAACATTGAGAATAATTTTGCAAGATAAATTCAAACTATCAGAGGAAGAAGTAGCTTTGGTCAAATTACAAGGCAGGAGTGGCGGGGTGCTATCGGCACATAGAAGAAGAGTTGTTGGATGTATAGATCACCCAAATAAAGGGAAAAGCAATGTTCAAAAATGCCTTTTTTAATGTATGTAATGAATCTCTAGATGTGTTACCAGGCAGAAATGTAAACATGTATACCTACATACACACACTGATCAGCCACAGCATTAAAACCACCAGCCTAATGTAGTGTAGGTCTTCCTCGTGCTGTCAAAACAGCTCTGATGCACCAAGGCATGGATTAAACAAAAAAAAAAAGTGTCCTGTGCTTGTTTTCCTGACACTACAGCTCCCTTTGCCCTCCTATGTCAAGCCCCTCTTAGTGGAGCAGAAGAGGTGAGAAACCCCTTCTGTCACTTACCTGAGTCCAGTGCCAATGTCTCTGAGCACTGGTTCGGGCTCTGCTTCCCCTCCTCCCATGCAGACGTCAGCCGGCAGGGGAGACCTAATGCATATGCCTGGCAATGGCCGCACTCACATTAGTACTTCCCCCATAGGAAAGAATTATACAATGCTTTCCTATGGGGTTTTAGGTGATGCTGGATTTTCTAATGCATAGTGTGAGGATATCCAGCATCAGGCGACCAACAGTCGCCTACAGAACCGGGAATCAGTTGTGGTGGCTGTATGGTAAACAGGCATTAGAGGTGGAGTTAACCCACAAAGGTAATTATTGCAGTTTATTAAAAACTGCAAGAATTACATATGCAGTGTTAATGAACCTGGGAATATGCACCCGGACCACTTCAATGAGCTAAAGTGGTCTGGGTGCCTATAGTGTCCCTTTAACAGCAGACCCTTTAATACCTGCAAGTTGCGAGGTGGGTCCTCCATGGATCGAATTAGTTTTTCAAGCACATCCCACAGATGCTCAATTAGATCTGTGGAATTTGGAGGTTAATGTCGCCAATACCTTGAACTCCCCATCTCTTGCAGAAGCCAAGCAGCACAGAGTCAAAACCTCTCCCCAATGTTTCGGCACCCCACTGGCTGCCTTTCTCAAGGGTATCAGATACTGTACTATTTGGCTTCTGCAAGAGATGGTGATCTCTATATGTTAAGTATATTAGCTATGATGCATTGTACATGGTCATATATTTTCTGTTACTTTGTATTTTTTTATTGATTTATAATAAAGTGCTATTATTTTAGATTATTATTGGAGTGGGCATCCATAATTATTTTCGATTTTGAGTTTTCCAGGCATTTTTGGATTTGCATCTTGCTTAAGATTACATTATTTAAAGTGATAGATGGTACACCCTCCGTGCTAGATTAGAATTGATAACACCTTGAACTCTGTCTTGTTCCTCAAACAATTCCAGTTTAACGTAACTCCAAGACTTCTCATCTAGATTCCTGGGCAGAAGTTGCTCATATAAAACTTAATTTTTAAAAATCATACATAACAATGGATATGGCACAGTAATTTATTGAAACTTCAAGAATACATATTATAGTTCTTGCATTTTTTTTTTTTATAAAAAAAATGAACCTCTTCAATGCTGCATGCAACACTAAAAAGGTTAACCATATGGATTATCGACATTGCAGAGCTGAAATACCACAGTATTTAAATTCTCTTGACACAGCCTTCATTCTGGTTTCATAGTAGAGCAATCCTTGGGATTGGAGTCCTGCAACGTTCTTACTGCTCATTTCTTATTAGTTCTTTGATGATGCTCAAAATCTTATCATCTGTGAAATAATACAAATATTATACCAGGTTAATTTCAGTTGGTTAAAACATGGTATCGTTAGCTCAATAAACCAGTGCCGTGAGCACATCTTAATGAATCCTAACAAAGTGGTTTTGTGGCAGAGGTGCAAGTTATGCTACTGCAAATTTTAGTGATTTCCACATATGTGCTTCGTGTCCTCAATGTATTTCTATGAGAACCATCTGATTGGACACAGATCAGTGTGGGACATCTCAGCAGAAGAGGATTGAGCTGCAGTGAGGAAACTGTCCGGGAGCAAGTGCTATTTTTGTTTTTATTGGGAGGGAGGGGCATTAATTAACCCCTAGGGGACACAACTTCTGGAATAAAAGGGAATCATGTGTCCTTAAAGGGTTAATACGATAGAGGAATACATTCAATTAAAAAAAACATACAAAAATAAACATTGTTATTACTTAATTTTGCATCCTTTAACCCCTTAAGGACCAAACTTCTGGAATAAAAGGGAATCATGACATGTCATGTGTCCTTAAGGGGTTAAGCCAATTTAAAGGATTTTCTAACTTTAGTTTTACCGAAATCGTTACATTATAGTTCTAACCTTCCACTATCTCCCTTTTCAGAGAATTAACTATTTTGTTCCCATTATCAGCAGGAAATACAGAGATCTAGTGCAGCAAAGGAAAGAATATTAGATTTGCGTCAGCATGCCAGCACCTCACACAGCCACACAAACACACAGCTATGATGATGTGGCTATGGAAGCTTGGTGATTATATCGTGTGGAATTAATCATTAATCATTTTTCACAAGATATAATAAAACTTGGAACTTTCTTGGAACAGTTAATAAAGAAACATTTTGCAAGTAGTAAAACCTACCTTCCAGGGACATTTTGGGGTTTTCAAGTTTCTTCTTTAAAACGGATTCAATTAAGACACGCAATTCTTTAAAAATGACAGCAATCTTTACTGGAGCCTAGACACAATACATGATACACAATACATTAATCAAAACACAGAAATCTATACATATAAAAGGCGTGGGAGATATGTGGCTCCTGCGACTTACTGGATAATTGGCTATTTATAGCAATACGTTGGAAGAAGATGTAATATAAGTGCAAAACAAAAACAAACAAAAATACAGTGAGCTAAAGGAAGTTTAAATTGGATGATAAACGGATATATTTATGGATTGCAGAGCATTTATGCAATATTTGTCTCTCCGAGAAAGTAATCTGAGTGAAATTCTCTCTTACAGTTTCTCTAAACTGTTCCAGATAACGAAGCTTAGTTGGAGAAAGGAAACACATTTTATAAATAGAGCTATTCAGCCCCCTACTGGTAGAATTAAGGTATTGCACATATGCTTTCTGGCTTAATACACATTTCTTTGTTGATGTGCAAGTATATTTAAAATGTTACTCCAAACACCATGACCACTTCAATGATTTCAAGTGGTCATGGTGCCTGGAATCTGACTGTACAGTGCTTCTCTATGAAATGCTGCACATACAGAGACTAACCACTATGCTGCTGGAGGTGTAACATCACCTCTGAAGCATTACAGTGGCATCATTAGCTAGTCCCTCGAGTTCCGGCCTGTCTAATCTCAATTACCGGTATGTGCAACAGACAGTTAAATGGCAGCACCCTCAGGCTCCTCCTGTTCTCCCTTCAGTCTGGAAAGGGGGGATGACATCAGCAGAGGAAGAGCAGGCTGAGGGGAGAATTTGGACCCTGGGATAGAAAAAAAGGTAAGTTTAGGCTTTTTTATGTATTTGTCTGGCGTTTGATGGGTGGCGCATACCATAACAGAAAAGGTTACTCCGACAAAAGGTTATTTTGTTTGGAGTAACCCGTTAAAGGGAAACTATAGTGCCCCTCCCAACTCCCGTGGTGCAGAAGCAGTTAAAAACCCCTTCTGTCACTTACTTTGTTCCAGCACCAATGTCCCTTGGCCTTAGCTCGGGGTCAGCCTTTGCTCCTTTCCCACTGACGTCAGCCGTCAGGGGAGACCTAATGTGCATGGGCGGCAATGGCTGCGCTTGCAGTAGGATTTCCTCATAGGAAAGTATTATACAATGTTTTCCTATGGAGTTTCAGGTGACGCTAGATATCCATGTGCATAGCATTAGGACGGCCAGCATCAGTTGGGCGATCAAAAGTCGTCTAACAACCCAGAAGTCACTCTGTGTTGTTTGGCAGACACCCACTGGAGGTGGAGTTAACCCATAAAGGCAATTATTGCAGTTAATTAATAACTGCAATAATTACCTTTGCAGGGCTAAGGAGCACCCAGTCCACTTCTATGAGCTGAAGTGGTTTGGGTGCCTAAAGTGACACTATCTGACATATTAAAATATTAAAAAGATTTGTAATACATCGGAACAATGCTATTCCCTGGTATTAAATTTTTTTTTAATTATCTGACAAGTCAATAAACCTTTCCTGGCAGCCTAAAAAGATCTGCACATAATCATAGCTATAGTATTAAAGGAACACTGTACTGAAATCGTTTTATGTATCTATACACTTTTTCTTTTTTTACAGCTTAGTAGATACATCCCCAATAAATATATACGTGTATTTCTTTTCTATATTGGAAAAAATGCTGCAAGCCTGGTGACTGCCGCCTTTGCAAGCCCTTCCTTTTTATTAAAGACTTTTTACAGAAAAACCCTCTGCGCCGCAGCCACCAGTATATACATGCACTTACGGCTTTGCTATGCTTCTCAATGAGCTTTAAGGGGAGAAGGCAGGCACGCCTACTAATAGCAAGTCTAAACATAGTATGTGGTAGCACAGTCAGGTTACTATAATTAATCAGAGTTCCAGTAGTCGGTACATGAGGGCGTATTACAAAGTGTACGCATATGTTGTTTAAATGTTCTGTTGTTCTTACAAAATATACTTATACTGCTAGTGTATGTGTGACAGTATCACGTATGCAGTAAGTTTTTGTTTTTTTACCTGAAAATGAATCCAGTCATCCACAGTTAAAAGTCGCTCCCGATGTTGTACCTCTATGTTGCCTCCAAACAGGAGAATAGGAAATGGTGAAATCAATGTGGTTTCCCGCAAGAAAATCTTGGAATACTTAACCTGTACAAAAAGCACATCATAAAGAATGAGTTGATCATGTTTCCCAGTACCATTAATACAGCCATAAAGCAAGCATCATTTACATCTCCTTTTGGAACATTTACCTTAAATAGAAACATTTTGAGTAAGGTCATTTTGGAGCCTATCACATATTTTATTTTCATTAGCAGTTAACAAAACAACAGCATATTCAACAGCAGTTGGGCCTCAGCCCCTCTGTTTTGTTAAACATGTTTCAAGTGATTTGATTAAAAATTGGTCTTTAAAAAAAAAAAAAAACACAAAGTCTGCTACCACATATATAATACAAACGTTGGACTTTTTACCAAGCCACTTGAAGTAATTTGACAAAAAACAAGTTACCTCATAATCGTTGCACCATAACCACTACAATAAGATTCCCTTACCTTCTCCTGATAAAGAAGCCAACCGTAGACTTGGAGATCTCGGTTTACAGAAGATGGGTGGACTTGTGCCTTCCCTTGAGCAGTTTCCACCATACAGGCCAACTTCTCAGTGATATCAACAGACTTTGTGAACAAGATCTTGCCTACATTATCATAGAGACCAGCTGCCAGGACAGCCTTAAGAAGAGATGTCTCTTGGGGTGAGAAGATTCTTTTGTCTCCATGACCATAATGCTCTTTTGGACCAACAGGAAATGGACATTGAAATCCTGCAGCACTCACTAGTCTTATTAATTCTTGCTTCACATCCTTGAAAAACAAAATACAGAATAATTTGTGATAATGAAAACAGCCACATTGTTTTAACAGACAATATTGAAAGGTTTCTTAAAGAAGCTGAGGTTGGATACAAACGCGATAATTGGATTTGTTATTTTATTGCCTGTAAACAAAAGTATTCTGCATTTTTAACAAAACGTCTTAGCAGGTGTAACAGATTAGGATCTTACTCCTATCCACACCATACATGATTTAGCACTACTACTACTACAATAAAGTTGAAAGTTCTTTCGGCGGTGGGCAGGGGTCATCACTGGCACTATGACCGGTGTGAGGCTATGGAGCCACATACACAGGAAACTGCTATGCCCTATATGTTCTTACACCTTTTTATCATAGCCACCTTTAAGTTTTTCAGCAATTTGAGCTACAGTAGCTATAAGATGTGATTGGATGTCAATATGCCTGACACCCATGAGAGGTGCCATTGTAATCATGTAATCAATGTGGTTATTTTTTGATTTTCCATCAATGTGGGTAGAGTGCCATACTATTACGTATGTTTTATGTATAAATTTATATAAAATGATCATTTTGTATTGTGAAAATGCCATCAAACTCTTAGTGGTGCGTTTTGCACCCTGAAAGAAAGAAATCATACCTCAATTGTTAAAAGTGCTTTTCTATTTAAAAAGTTTTTCCGACAGTAACTCATTTCAGAATTGTATCCTTCTCCTCGACTTAACTTCCACCTGATGAAATAAATTAGAGAGAGAATTCATTAAGTATTTTCCATGCCAGAAATTGGGAAGTCGTTTTAAATCAGTTGGTTCTCAAAGTGCAAATGGGACAGAATTGCTCAGATATAATCTCTTTATTGGGTTAAAACCAATCCTTTATTTCCTCAGGTAATATGATATGACCTGGCACTTTCTAATGCAGCTTATCCTGAAATTCACAAATTAATTTAATAGCCAAGTTTTTTTATGTAATAATTGAAAAAAACTACATTAACTACAAATTCAAGAATTCTCTACGTAGATATTAAAAACAATATAAAAGGAGAGGTTTCTGTTTTTAGAATGATAGTTTATGGTCTTTTACCTATGGTAAGGAACACAGAGATTTTCAAGCAAGTTTCAAGCAGGGCTGTGCTGGCTATGAAATACTTGCAACAAAAGTACAAATGAGAAGTTCATTAAACCAGTGTAGAATATTGGGGAGTCTGCTCCAGGTCAAATGACCCTGAGAATGCCCCTATTATAGTCTCGGTCCGAATACAAACCTCTGGAATCCTTTAATATTCCACAAGTTAGTATTCAGTCATAATGTGAGTCTGTATACTTCCACAATCCTTCCTGGTAGGGCCTGCCTGATACACCATGACCATTTCTCCATATTAATTTCACTGGCCATTTTGACAGGGGCCTGCATATCCAGCCAGTTTAGTAAGAGTGTGTGAACTGCGGGAGGGTGAGAATCGTGGTGTCTGATTTGCCTAGATCAAGCTGTACTGGTTTAAAATGGTCCCTTAGAAGGATAATGGCTAAACATGGCATGTAACCCACAAAACATTTGCGGTACAAAGAATAGGCATCGCCGGCATTGCCAGTTTCTGCAGGAAAAATGAATACATTCTGGCAGGTGAAGAAATCACTTTAAGAGATCTTATATTTTATATAGTATTATTACTTTATGAAGTAACAGTGTAATTCCTATGTATGTGGCTGGCTTACCCCATATATGCTCTGAAGATGGTAAGGTGATCAGAGTTTGCTATGGCTAAGGCTGACTTTGCCAGATCCGCCTCATCTTTTCTGCCGATTGGTGTTATAAATGGGGATTTCTCCGTCATTGTGGCTGCTAGAATTGCCTATTAGTAGACACAAAGTGAAAAGTTTTAAAACACTAATCAATTATAACATGCACAACACAAAACTGAACAAATGAGAGATGATAATCAAATGTCACTGCATGGAATATTACAGACAAACGCTATCTGGATACACTGTGAAAACACTCTGAGAAAGAGCACTGTGTAAAAAGTGCATTATTATTGTGTAAATTCTAACATCATGGTAAATAGGGTGTCGCTTTTTTTTTTTGTCAATCTGTATTTTATTGAGGTATATTAGATGGGATACAGAATAGAGAGAGGGAAATGTGCATTTAGAATACAGTATAGGATTCACTAACATTGGTATCTAACATTTCCTTAACATTTGTACCTCTTTTTTATATATTATGGCTAAACATTGCTTTCGTAGTCAGGATTAGTCGTCAGCATTTTACATTTTTAAACATTTAAGGGGGACCAGCTTAGTCTAGTGGTTAGTCTCCCTTCACAGGGATGCTGGTTAGTACATGCTTAAATTCTTAAGTTGAACTATATTGCAAAGTGAGGCAACTGACATGCAATGGACATTAAGCGAAAGGAACTGAAAAACAGACTCTAATACATTTGAAATAATACCAGGAGCTTGTCATTAAGAATTGCATGCTCCGCAGGAACCTCATAAGCTCTTCCCTGCTGTCGCAAAGTTAAGTGACCATTCGTCCATCGTTTAGAGGTAGCCTATGGGTAGTGTAATTTAGCCATTGTCAGTGGATGGGAAACCGACAGCAGGTGGAAGCCCATAACCTGAGCACGTAGTGATGGCCGCGTGGCTGCTCATCCTCCCATCCGAACATGCAGCTGTGGGTTAAAGAAGCTCTCAGGAAGAAGTGGATTCGGTAGCAGTTGATCAGTCCTGGGTTCAGATCAGAGCCTTCATCCTACTCCCATGCACGGAAACTGGAAGGTGTTGTCCAAGGGGAGAGCCGGGCTATGGCTCCGTGTAACAGCTCTCGCGCCCCCGACCCCGTGAAGGGTCCGAGTTGTAAATCCATCCTCCATTGTGTAGATCACTTTGTAGGGAGCCCGGGAGTCCCGTGCGGTGGGTGGCAGAGAGGGGGCGATGGGTGGGCTCACCCTGGCTCAGGCGAGAGGGATAGATGGCACTCGAGGGGTTTGTCGCTTTTTCCCGCCAGCTCCTTTTGCGGTACGTATGATTTGGGTCTTTGGTTGCTGGGACCACTGAGTGAGGGGTAGTTTGGGCCTCGTTCTTTGGCTTTTGATCATGCATTTCGGTTTTCAAGGGGCCCGGCGCTGGTTCTCGCCTTGTTGAGCTTCGGGTCTGTTGCAGACTGGAGGCCGCCCTGGTGCTGCGAGGGGGGTTCCACTGTAGGGTGCGTCGGGTGGTCGGGCGTATCCACGCCGCCACCTCTCTCATCGCCTGCCTGTAGGGTTGCCTCCGGGCTTTGAGTAATGCCCAGAAATAGTTGCGTAGCCGGTCAATGCAGGCCCTTGTGTGCTTAGGTGGTTTAACAATTGCATGCTGGAACTCGGGCCTCGTCCGCGCCGCCATCTTGGCTGGGCCCACAAGGTCCCGCTGGATTGAGGGTTGTGTCGCTCGGTCAGGTGTGCTTGTGGGGGTGATCGACCCCGTCGAGGACCGGGATGACCCCCGCCGGTCCAGAGGGGGGGGTAGCAGGGCTGCGATGGGCTTCCGTTTAGGAGCTTGACCCACACCAGGAGATCGGCCGCCTCTCCCGGTCCTCAGGTTCGGCTCTGATATAGGCCGCACGGTCAGTCTAAGTTGTGCCGCGGCACATCGGTGCCGGACAGATGTCATTTTGGTCCTGGTGCCTTCCTGCGTTTGGTACCGGTCCCTGTTTGCCGGTAATGTGCGTATCGGTCGGTAACTTAGCAAGTTTGCTCTTTGCAGCAGGAGCTCTTACAATGTGCGACCGGCCATGTTGGCTGTCAGGCCCCGCCCCCGGTATAGGGTGTCGCTTTTTAAACCAATAGTCTACATGTATAGTCCACGTAATGCAGTAAATTGTAAGAAAGTAACATCACTTTTTTATGATGATTAGCTTATTTTTTTAGAAGCAATTAAAATACAGCCGTAATGACATCAAAGTTTGCTATTCACTTCAGTGATCGCTTGCATCTCTGGTACCAATTGCTTTTAACAAGAATAAAATCTCGGAACATTTGAATGACAGCTGTGAATTTAAATCATCATTAATCCAGTCCTACCATCGTTTGTGAATCTCTAATCTTCAACATGATTTACTATTAAAATAAAAACACCTCTGCAGAGATTCTCCTAAAGATGCACTAGAACGTCTGACTTTTATGAGCATTGGGATTCCACGTAAATTCAGGTGTGCACATACATAAAAATATTTATACTCCCCGATGCTCTCTCAGGATGCTTTATTGAGAAAGGAGTGGGAATATGACATCATATCCCCACTCTATCAGCGCTCACAGCAGCCAATGCCCCAGCGAGGCATCTGGAGAGAGCATCATTGCTCTCGGGACTGTTACTTTAATGCCGCTCGACCCGAGAGGTAGGGCAGGAAAATATTAATATTTTCTGGGTACTCACTGTCACTATCTTCCAAAAATTCCCTTTTATTTTTTTTTAAATATTAATTTAGAAAATCTAGGATTTCTCTAACTGTTTAAAAATCTCTTGGTATTTACAATGGCCAAGAGCATTATTATTATCTTTTGTTGATAGAAAGGTAAATATATTTATTGATATAGGAAAGTCAAGTAAACAAGATGTAGGGTCATCAACTTACTACAGTGTCAAGACAGCCAAATATCGCTCCAAAGATGAGCATTTTGCCAATCTTCACATTGACTGGCAATGCAGCAAGATGCTGACCCAAAGGTGTCAGTTTGGGCAGAGTCAACTCGCAAGCTCCTATCTTCCGCAGAAGGTTCATTGCATTACTGATGACCTGAAGCTGAGGAGGATCTAATGCCTTTGACAAAAAGTCCTCAGGAGATCCAAGATCACATTTCTAGAGACGGGAAACAAAGTATTTAAATGTATTATTTATAAATCAACAAAACATTCTGGAGTACTCTACACTTGTGGTACTGACTATGAATAAACAGAAAACATAATATAAATTGCTCTCTCTGTATAAAAAACAACAAACAAACAAAAAAGACATATGCAAATGATTTCATATCATTACACGGGTCTACTTTTAGTTTTAAATGGATATTTTTGCATAAAATACAAAATTATTATTTCTACGAATGCAACATAAAAGGTAATACATTGTACATTGTTTAATATTTTAAACATAAGATTGAAGAAATGAAATATGTCACCATGATGTGAAGACACAGCTCTTCCAAAGGCACTCTCAGAATTTCAGGAACAGAGTAAGCCAAAAAACTCCCAAATCTGTAGGGGAGAAAAAAAAACAAAACAACAAAAAAAAACCACACACAATCATAATAATAAAAAATCCACAGATATTTAAATCAGACAAGAAGAATAATTTGTGGAATTGTGACCATTTTGCATGTAAACGTGGGGGCTCTCCAGGAGTTGATGAATGTCAAGAATTGGAATCCTCTGCCGGCCTAGATGTACTGATATAGATCGTTAAACTTGATTTATGAATGCCAGATATTATGTTTGGCCATTTAATAGGTCTCATAATCAGAGCATGTTTAAGGGAGATTTTTCACTGCAATCAATTAGAAACCAGGTGATTTACCTTTCCTCTGTATAAAGTCGGAAGCAGAATCCAGGCCGAACACGACCAGCTCTTCCTTGGCGTTGCAAGGCACTAGCTTTGCTAATAAAAGTCTCGACCAGGGAGCTCATCTGACTGCTTTCATGATACCTGGCGAGGTGATACAAAATTAGATACAATAAAAGTAGATCTCATTATACAGTTCATAATAAAACATAAGTAAATAAGCATAAGTGGCTCCCTATCTTACATCTTAAAGTCCAACACACTGTGTAACTATTTTGGACTTCTTACCAACTTGTTAACTTCACTGTGAACATAAAATATCTGTGTCCCTTCACTGATTTTTAGAATACCAAAATGTGCCCTGCTCAAGCACTTTGTGAGATATTTTGCAATTACTACAGTTCATCTAAATTTAGTTAGATTAAGCATATTGCAGACCAATGGAGGGATGGCTCATATTTACACATAACTTTTGGAAGACATTTTTAAAAGTTAGTCTAAAAATAATAATTATTAAACGGCAACTTTAAATATGGCATAGGTAACCTCTGACATTTCAAATGTGGTGAACTACATCTTTCAGTATGATCAGTCAACCTTCAGAATGGCAAAGCATCATGGGAGATGTAGTCCAGAGAATCAAGAGGCTGCTTTCCCCATCGTGAAGCATTGGTTCTTATCAGAAAGTATGGGATTACCTATTTTCCTTTGTGCGTCCAGCATCAATGACAAACACCACATCGGGGATGGTAATTCCTGTTTCTGCAATATTTGTTGCCAATACAATCTGTTTAAAAAAAAAAAAAATCAGAAATACCTGTATAAAAACAATGTATACTACGCACTCAAAATAACAGTGTAAACCTTAACAATTCATCTAAAATTCAAGTCTACAGTTCTCTGTGACACACACACACACACACACATTATATATTATATACCAGGGCCCAAAATCTCCATTCAGCATTGCAGAGTGTAAATGTTAGCTCTGGTGAGTGTGCCATGGGCCCTGTGCCTTTAACTTCCTTTTTAATTCTGATTTCTGTACCTGCTGCAAAAATTTTTATTTATATAACCTGATGTGCAGATTCAAAATTTATAAACATCAAAAGAGGAAAAAAGCTGTCCATATGTTTTTTTAATGTATTTTCTCTTTATTGTATATCAGACATGGGTTTAAAGATAGACAATACAAAATGGTAATAACAATGTATAGTAAAAGACAAAAATGTGAACAATATCCATGCGTTTAGAGATATTCAGTACGGAATGGTAAGAACAATGCCCAGTAAAATACATAAACTGCTACACTATCATTGAGCCTACTGAGTGTGCACCGCAGCACTATGTAAGAGTAGTAATACAGATTTAGATGGATAGATGCAGCTTCTACAGGTAAATTCAAACATGCAACATATTAGTGTGATACTCCGGATCTTCCGGTGCTCAGTGGTGACATTGCTCTATTGTGTTATCGTGCTTAAGTACACTGCTAATGCTAAAGCCGTATCCCAGTGAAGGGCGACCCCCCCTATCTGGCCAGGTTCTCACCGTCGGTCATTACATTGGCCCTCCAGTGGGGAAGTCAGCTGCACCCAAGCATGTACTTTTTGTATGTATAACAAAAAACGTGTTCTCTCATGTATCGCCTGTGATTACACTGGCTGTGTCAGTCCTAGAGGCTCTATCCGGATCACCTCAAATTCCTCCCCGGGGTGTCCATATTTTTTTATACACTTTTTTTTTTTTCTCCTTCCACAACCACTTAAATAGAAATTAAAAATTCCTTTGAGCAACTTGCGCACTAAGTATATGATGATTGCAGAATTAAAATATATTAATTGTGACCGAGAAAATCAATTAAAAAGGTCCCCAAACTAGATATCTGTATACATACCAATTCCTGTCTTTTTAGCAGCCCCACACATCAGTACTGTGTTAATAAATACATCTTGGCATCTAAAATAGTCACCCTACCTTCCTGGTTCCTGGTGGGGGTAGTATAAAAGCTTCAGCCTGATCCTGACTGGAAAGGATTGAATGCAATGCTATCACTTTGTATCTGAAATGAGAAAATCTCAGTTTTACAATTTCAAGAATCTGAATTAAATCTCTGCTTGTATCACATTATACTCTGGACACCAAAAATCTGATAGACTTTGTAGATTTGTTAGCTCAGAAATATGCGGTATATTTTTTCATGCTGTAAAATGCGTAGTTTTTGAAAATAACAAAGAAATGCTTTGCAGCATTGTGCACTACAAAGCACGCCTCTCCCCATTCCATTACCCTTCTCACAACATAATGCAGTCTCCTGCATTTCTAAACCATAATAAGGAGCGATCCAATTATTCCTCCTCATTATACAAATTAAAGATGTCCCCGGCGCCTTGGGACATTATGCAATCTGTTGTAATCTCACAAAATGAGGGAGAGCCAAGAGACACTTCCAACAATTATGTTGGTCTTTCGGGAGGAGGGAATCTAACACAACCCATTTCTTCCAGTCTGCTTTATTGGGGACAAGGTCAGAACCTGCCCTTTAAAATGAAGAGCATTTTGTTCACTTAGGATACTTGTGATCCCATTTACAAATGGTAATCACCTACCTAACTGTCCATAAGGGGAATCAGGGGCCTCATGTCCTGTAATCTACAAGTCACTTGAACTAGTGGCTCATTTAGAGACCAAATAACTCCCTGGAAAACACAGATAGACACATAAAAAAAAATTTGAAAAGAGGGGGTTCAAAAAAGCATGAATAAACGTTTTAGGCACATGGGTGTGAAATAATCTAGCAGCTAAATGGGTTAATTGTCAACAGGTCAGCTAACACTGATTACCTTCTCCTGTCCTGAAACTTCTTATCAGAAGACAGCAGATCATACAGCTGCTGGATGTCAGCCAGTCCTGGCAGAAAGATGAGCACTGCTCCCTCCACATTCCTATACTGTGCACTTTTGTCTGAATGGTGGAGAAACAAAGAGCGTAAAGTACAAAATAACAATGTTTGATACAAGATCAACACAGAGGAGAAAAAGGGCCCAGCAAGCTAGGAGAGCCCGCAACAACACTAAAATGTAGAGCCGCTTAATGCATTCCGTACCTCAAGGGTACTTGACTCGTCTAAATATTATTACCAATGTCAATTTCGTCCAAACCTGGAGGAGAAGCATTAACCTGCCCCACTGCTGTAAGCCAATCAGTGTCTCCCAGGTTGGACACTGATAATGAAGGAGTGTAAATTCCACATTAATAATGCAGCCAAAATGTTCTTGAACTTGTAGATATTAAACCAGTGGACTCCAGGCACTCTAACCACTTCAGCAAGCTCTAGTGGCTGTTTGTTAAAGTGCTCCTTACTCGTTGAAATGAACGCTGAGAAACCCAGTTATGAAGCACCTTTCTACATGATATAGTGCAAAGGAAACCTCATATACTACTTGGTGTACAGGGCAGAGAGCACCACTACTTACTGTATAGTGTACAGGGCAGAGAGCACCACTACTTACTGTATAGTGTACAGGGCAGAGAGCACCACTACTTACTGTATAGTGTACAGTGCAGAGTGTCCCAGAGAGATGGTCCTGCTGCCTTTACAAATCACTGCCTATAACGTACCTAAGAATACCAGCAGTTGGAGGATTAGGTCCAGATTGATTTTGTTTGGGTTCATGTAGAGAACAGCGTGGCGTGTCCTATTGCTGAACTTCTGGTAGTGAGGGCTTGGATCCAACTCAGTACTCAACTGACCAGGGATGAACTCCTGAAAAGGAGACAAGATTTCCGGTCAAGTTATAAACAATTCTTGCTTTAATTACAGCTAAGAAAAGATCTGTTTTTCAGATGGCGACTTTACTGGCTGGGAAATCATTTAATGCAGATGGATAAGACTTTAGTAGAAATGTCAAATGGCCTACACAATACCACATGCACTATGCGACAGACTCGTTTTAAACAGGAACTGTCACTTTTTCACAAAGACAGTTTGTCGTTCCTTCAGTAAATGCCACTGAAGCTCTAAATGAAATGGGATGAGCAGAAGAAGCAATTCTTAAACACAATTATCCCCACTTCACTTTCAGGCATTGTTACGATCTAGCCATCTTTTCCATCCACTTCTTATTATATAGGTAAAGAGTAGAATTAGGTCTGGGCTTGCCCTTTCTATGGTATTAATCATGTATAATCCTCCATGCAGCATTCTAAAGGTTATAAATAGTCCCTCCATGCCTATGGGGTAAAAAATGGTGGGGGAGCGTGGACAGCTCCAGTAATAGTTTGAATGTCACCTGGTATTTTTTGCTGCTACCTCCTTTGCCAGTTATACTGAGAGTAATTTCTTCATCGTCTTCTAAGAACCTCTGACAATACTCAGAATCTTGCTCCAGAACAAAACCAGTCTCTTCAACGATATCCTCCAAGTGAAAAACCTAAAGAAATTTGGGGCAAAAATCAAGCAAATCAGAGCTGGAAGTAAAGTATGACATTATAAAATGCACATCTTATTGATCCATAGGTACAGTATGAAGTTGTTTAATGTATATATTTTTATTTATACATACATACATAAAGTATGAAGGTTGTATAACACATATCTCCTTATTTATACCCAAAAAGTTTGCATCCACTTTTTAAAAATGTAAAATTGGTTTTCCCATCTCTCCATGTCTTTAGGCAGAGATTAGCCACGAGGCCATGGCCTCAGGGAGGCAGGTGAGACAGGGGCAGCACAGCTGGTAGCAAGCAAGTGGGCATGCATTTCCCTCCTGATTACAGCACCCCCACACTGGACCACCAGGGATCGTCAGCAGCCCCACACTAAGCCACCTCGCCAGAATCATTCAGCGTACCACACAACACACACCAGAACTCCGTGATAAATTCATGCACTCTAAACTAAGTTTTATTGCTGTGGATCTCTGCAAAACACTTAGCATAATATTTATTAAAAGCAAGGGATGCATAGCTAGCAGATAAACATATAATAAAACAGCAATTTTATGTATAGATTGCGTTTCAGACAAACGCAGAAATAAAAATTATGTAAATTTAAACCATTTTAATTTTTTACTTATTCTTTAAGGCTTTATAAAAATATATGTGAAATGAAAGGCTTTAGACAACATGCAGTATCCTTTATAATATATTTCACACAGAGTCTGAAATGTTATAATAAAATTTAAAAATATATATTTTTCTCACATACAGTAGGTGTGACATTAATAGGTAAAACAAATCGACAAATAGCCTACTTAAAAGGTATTTGTATGGACTCTGAAGGCATTACTTGCAATACAGCTTACTAAAAGTTGTAGCAGAATATAAAAAGAACATCTGAATTTCAAAATAATGTCTACATACAGTCTATAAAGTTAAAGCATATATCCCCACCTGTACATAGTTACATAGTTACATAGTTACATAGCTGAAAAGAGACTTGCGTCCATCAAGTTCAGCCTTCCTCACGTATGTTGTTGCTGTTGATCCAAAAGAAGGCAAAAAACCTAGTCGCAAGCGCTTCCAATTTTGCCACAAACTAGGAAAGAATTCCTAAACTTGGTTCCCAGTTTGCCCCCAGCTATGCCAACCTATTTATGTCATTTTGGGAAGAATCCTTTATTTATGATGGGCATGGCTGGGGGGAGAGCTTGGTTTACTATGGCCGGTATATCGATGATATTTTATTTATATGGAAAGGGGAAGAAGGAAATCTAATAGAATTTTTAGAATTCTTGAATAATAATGATTGGGGCATTAGACTGAGTAGTGCATGGAGTAGAGAACTAGTTACCTTTCTAGACTTGGATATCTACATCGAAGAGGGCAAAATAAAGACAAAAAATCATTTCAAAAAGGTAGATTGCAATAGCTTTATTGAAAATATAAGCTGCCACCATTCCCCGTGGCCCGAGAACGCCCCCAAAGGGCAGTTTCTGAGGATCCGTAGGAATTGCAGCGATTTGATGACTTATGATCAACAATCATTACGTATAAAGACAGATTTTATGGAAAAAGGCTATGATGCATCTAAATTAGAAAATTCTAGGAAGGAAATAAGAGGGCAGAAAAGAAAAGACCTCTTAACATATAAAACTAAAAATAAGATGCATACCCAAAATGTCCCTTTTATTTGTAATTTTAATACTCACAGTCGTCAAATTAGCTGGAGCATCAAAAAATATTGGCCGATTTTATTGCAGGACCCAGCTTTAAATCGGATTTTACCTACTAGACCTAGGATGATTTTTAGAGGTGCAAAAAATCTTAAAAACACTCTAGTACGGAGTTCTTTAAAAGAACATAATCATTCTCCTACAACGAAAAAGGTTTTTATGGTTGTGGCCAGTGTACAGCTTGCAAGAAATCTGGATGTATTAGAAGAGTAACGAGGGATATAAATATTGAGGATAATAACAAAATTAAGATTAGACAGTTCATAACTTGTTATACTAAAAATGTGGTCTATTTGTTAGTCTGCCCATATGGACTGAGATATGTGGGTAGAACAACTAGACCCCTACATATTATTATTATTATTATTGCCATTTATATAGCGCCAACAGATTCCGTAGCGCTTTACAATATTTTGAGAGGATATTTACATATCAGGATTAGAGAACACATTTACAAGATCCAAACGGGCTATGAACAACATAGTGTTTCTAGTCCTTTTAAAAGGTTCCACAATCAAAAACCAGAAGGCTTAACATTTACAGGGATAAAAAGGTTAATAGAAATTGGAGAGGGGGGATTTTGTGAGAGAACTTGGAAAAAGTGAGATGGAGTGGATTTATAAACTTAACACTCTGATCCCTAATGGCCTGAATTCAGATTTTGAATTATGTAATTTTTTATAATATGATGTCTTGTTGGATTTTTACATTTTTTAGAGTATTTTATTAGTGTACTTAACAACTTTTAGGATACTATATAGAATTAAATGAATATACTTTTAAGGATACGATTTGAAATAGTTAAGCTATGTGTCAACTTTACTATCCTTGGGAATTATTATATGAATTATTAGATACTAGCTGGAATTAACACCAATTTATAATTATTTCTAAAGTCAATGCAATTTATATATTTAGATATGTGTTTGAAAAATATGGTTATAGATAGAATGGAACGAAATATTTTTTAAATTAATATTAAATGTTTAAGTTTTAGATTTAATTTATGTATGTATTTGGATTCAATCATTAGAAAAAACGAATATTCCCTTTTTGAACTCCACATACTATTGAATCCAAAGTATAGGATTGAATAGTTGAGGATTTGATACGGAGTAATAAGATTGATCAAGTGAATGATTTTATAATTAAAATAAGAACGGATGTTCCTCCTCTCTTCGTTCTGGATCTAATGATTATTTTTCGAATCCTCACAGTGGATTATAAATCATTGCACTTTAAGGGAAAAGAGAGAGATTAGTAAAGAATGCTAAACAGATTAAATTTAAGAATAATGATCGAGACTAATTGGGATATAGAAGAACACTCTGTGTCTTTCACTTTATGGAATATTGAATAATTGATGCCGGTAAGAATACAAATTGATACTTTGTTTCCTATATTTTTATGCCTGAGCCAACGGAAATATCAGTGAAAGTGGACATTATCCTATAAGAAGGAACCATTGCAACGAAATATTTCAAAGGATGAACTATGGACCCTTTTTTATGAACCTGGAAGAAAAGGAGAAAGAACTGGCAACCCCTTTCGGCTCCCTTGCAGTGGCGGCATGAGAGGGAGGCATGGAACGCACACCTGTGGGTGGTACTAACGTGGGGAGATTACCGTGCACCGGCTCTCTGCCCGCCACTTTTAAGTATTTAAATCGGAACTGGGGACTTGAGGATACCTAACGGATTTACCCGGTTGATGAAGCCACGTGGTTAGTGGCGAAAAGCGTCTCGGATTTGGCACATTGTTGCAATTTTATTTGTTAATTTTACTTGATGAGAATACATTTTATTATTTTTTAATTATATTTCGTATCCTGGTTTCCAGCTTTCTATATTTCACAAGAAGGGAGTGCAGCCCTTAGTCTGCATATCGTTTGGAAATTGAGTCATTACTTGATGACTCTAGATTTGTAAGTACCCACTCGGGATTTCCTTTGTATAATTTTGGGCACTGTACCTGCAATACTGCGCAATTGTGTGTGTTTCTATTTCCCCACACAGAAAGAAAAGTAACATCGCTAACAGGGGTGGGTTGCCTAAACGGACCCAGAAGCGATTGGAACTAGAGCAGAGTTAACAGCTCTTTGTTTGTGAGTGTAATATCTCTTTAACATTAGGATTCAATAATCTATTTTGTATAATCTGCACTATGTTCGATTATTTTTTATAGATGCCAATGTATATTTTGTTCCCTTAAAAGAGGAAACTTCAATCAGAATTGAAACAGGTGATTCATTTTTGTTTCATTTGTATCAAAATAAGCGCTGCATTCTTTTCTCTGTGATACATTTCTTGTTACGGTGTTATTGTAAGGAAACACTTGAATGTACAGCAACTAAACTGAAATTATTGTGATATTGATTTACTGAATTTTGGAATTAATAAGCGCTGGTTTCAAATTATTATTTTTTCGCTATTAAACAGCCTAACTGTAGGAATGATATGACCCATTAAAATGTCTTTTACTGTTTGAAAAGAGGGAGCAAGCAGAAATATTCAGCACACTTGTAGCCATTAGTGGCTTCTGGCAGAGAAATTCATTCCTCTACAGGCTGACAAACTTTCCAAGAGTATGAATTAAGGTGAGTGAGGTTTTAGGTGTTTCATTTTGCAAAAGTACAAGTAAAAAGGTCTATACTTGATTCTGGAAGTGAAGGGGTTAAATACTGTACAGTACTGGGAGTTTTATTGCTGTGGAGCTCTGTGAAGCACTCATACACAATGCATATACCTGAGGTTTAAAATAAATAAATAAATAAATAAACAAAACACAACAGTACGAGGGACTATATTTCCCTTCTGATTTTCACTTTCAGTTTGTATAATTATCCTGAGTCTTTTGCTACTTATCAATGACTGTGAAACACACACACACTGGGAGCAGGGCATTAAGGGACATTGTAGGCACCCAGACCACTTTAGCTAATTGAAGTGGTCTGGGTGCTGTGACCCTTTTGCACTTAGTGCTGCAATGTTAGACATTGCAGTTCCAGAGAACTGTTTACATTGCAGCTCTAAGTCTGCCCCCAGTGGCTGTCTACTAGACAGTCACCGGGGGTGCTTCCGGAATCCAAAACGGACTTTTGGTCCGTTATCTGACGCTGGACGTCCTCACAGACCTCCAGCGTCAGATTTTCCCCATAGGAAAGCATTGAATAATGCTTTCCTATGGGAAGGTCTAATGTGCGAGCGGCGCATTAGGTCTCCCCTGCCGGCTGACGGCAGGGTAGGAGCATGGGCGGAGCCTGACCCAGTGCAGAGGGACATCAGCGCTGGATTTAGGTAAGTGGCTGAAAGAGGGACCTATTAACCCTGTAGTGCCAGGAAAATGACTGTTTTCCTGGCACTATAGGATCCCTTTAAGGAAACTGGCCTCAATGCAGCAGAAAGGATAAATCTAAGAGTCTGTTTGTTACATTTTTAATACACAGCATGTTTCTAGAAGACTTTCATTTCAACTTAATCACATATCTGTGTGAAGCCAATTATCAAGACTCAACAAAAACTAAAATAAAATTAAAATATCAAAGGTAATCCTTACATGAAAACGGACAAAGATGTAGTTTTGTAAAGAAGTTTCTTATTCCTTATGCCCTCAGTACCATTGTTTTATCGAGTGTATGAAAAATAACTTTACAGATACCTCAACAGGGTAGGTTCTTCCAGAGATCCTTATGATGGGACAGTGTGTGAAATATCTAGAGAACTTTTCAGCATCCACGGTAGCGCTCATTAGTACGAGGTGCAGGTCCGAGCGCTTGTGCAGAATCTCTCTTAGAATGATGAGCAGAAAGTCAGACTGGACAGTCCTTTCATGTACCTGTATGAAGACACAATATTAACTTGGGGTTTGATTATTTCAGTATACCACATAACACCACTTACACCGGCTCACAAACAGAAAGATGCTCAGCACCCAGTCCCACTACGAATGTGGATATCCAGGCAAGCTGGCCCTTATATTGTGAACACCCAGCTTTAACAGAGGGTCAAATGACAGAACAAAGGGTTTGTGCATATGTTTTACCAATGCCTGAGTAACCTTGGACTCACAGTTTATAAATATTTCCAAATCAATTTTCTCACAGTACTATCTCTCTCTGGAAGTACAAATCATCTTCACCTTTCTTCACATCCGACTTACCTCATCCACAATGACATGTGTTATGTTCTTCAACATGCTATCATCCTGTAGTTTCCGAAGCAGTATTCCGGTGGTACAGTACAACAGTCTGGTAAACTCTCCTGTCCTAGATTCCATACGAATCTGATACCCACAGAGGGAGTTCTATAAAAAAATAATAATAATAGAGTGGCAGTTGTGTCCCTTTAGGTTAGGCCAAGAAAATTAGCAGGTAAATTAAAACATACATAGTCATATAGGGTTATAGTGTTATAGTGAGAATTCAAAGTGGATTTCAAAATTAGGGCCAGAGTTGCTGATCTGAAAGCACTGCTGACTTAAGAGACTTACATTTTACATTTTTCAGTTTAGTAAATAACTGATAGTAACAACTTTGTTAACTTTATCTAATCAGATTTAATTTGCAAAACTTGCAGCTTGGTGAATAACCTTGACATCTTTTGAAAAGTTTGACATGTACTTGTATCAGTTTAGATTGTTGGGACCTCTTTAAAATGTAATTAAACTTACCTTAAAGAGACACTATAGTCAACAGAACCACTACAGCTTAATGTAGTGGTTCTGGTGTGTATAGCCTGTCCCTGAAGTTTATTAGAGAAAATGCAGCGTTTACATTGATGGCTAGTTACACCTCTAGTAGCAG
Organism: Pelobates fuscus; assembly: GCF_036172605.1. Classification (NCBI taxonomy): domain Eukaryota; kingdom Metazoa; phylum Chordata; class Amphibia; order Anura; family Pelobatidae; genus Pelobates; species Pelobates fuscus. The sequence continues at coordinate 86,485,491 of NC_086321.1, forward strand.
TCATCCAGATGGCCACTATAGGTGCTTCCTTGTCCAGTGCTGCACAGTGTCTCGACGCTCTGCATGGAGACACTGAATGTTCCCCATAGAGCTCCACTGATTCAATGGATGTCGATGAGGAGATGCTGATAGGTGTCAGCATACTTATGCTGGACATGAAATAAATTATTGAATCTATTTAGTCCAAAACACATAGTTGTTGTCTGAATGACAGTCACCACCAGCATGGGGAGTGCAAAATGTAAGCCGTGCCATTTTTCAATAACTGCACTGTTTCCTTTTGGAAAGCTCAATAAGCAGCAAAAAGGCCCCAAATAACTTTCTCTCTTTAAATTTTATGCCAAAATAAGCACACTGAAGCGTTACTGGCTTTGAGATTTTTTTTAAAATTTGGAATTCACTTTAAATTTCTGACAAATCCTATTTTATTGAATAACTTTGACATTAGGTCTTTTCAACGTAAAATGAAAATAAAAGTATATTGAAAAATGCCACTATGCTCATAAACATAGTAAGAACGTATTAGGAATAACAGTCTTATTGATTTAAAATTGTATAAAAGCTTTTTTTTATTTTATGTAGTTATTTGTGAAAATATGGGAAAGAAGGTAAAGAACAAGTAAATCTAAATGTCTGGCATTTTACTAGAATTAAATGAATGCTTTTGACTCAGGGGCAGTGCGTGTGAGAGAAAACAAAGACAGAAATACTGAGCTATGATAAAATCCATGAAGATTTGCAGTTATTAAATGGTGTTTTTTCTTACCCTTCCTCCGGGTCCAGATTCACATCCAAGCTCTTCACACACTCTCGTAGCAAGACTCATGGCAGAGATTCTGCGAGGCTGGGTGCACACAATATTACATTTCCCTGAGTTCCACCTATTCTGAAGCAGATCTTCCAGTAAGAATTGGGGGACTTGGGTACTTTTACCGCTTCCTGTTTCTCCAGCCACCACAATTACCCGATGTCTGTTAAGTGTTTCTAAAATAAAGTTCCTGTGTGCAAAAACAGGAAGTTGTTCCCTTTCATTCAGGAGCCTCTGATACTTAGCAGAATCTCGGGATTTGACAAAAAGATTTCTCACAGGTTCTAAATTGTCAATTTCCATACGATCTAATGCCATTTGGTTTAGGTCATCTTCTGAAGCCAGATTTTCCCAGGAGTCCTCTGGGTCCGTTAACACCTTTGTTTCTGTAACAGGCTGCTCCTGCTGCTGCTGTTGCAGTTTTAGCTTGCTCAGTAGCTTGGAAATAAACTGGTCACGAGGTTTGTTGGACTCCATTTTGTTTTGCTCCTGTTTACTTTTTTCTTCATCGCTCCACTCTAACCAAACATCTCTGTAAGTGTGAGGCAGCAGCTGGTGTACGGACTACAGGTATATAGAATATATAAAAGGTATTGCAAAAATCACAACAAAAGAACATGGCACATGACATGATTTACTTTCATTTCTCTAACCGCTCATACAAATATTTTTTTCATTATAGAGGGTAAGTAGACATAATGTAAACAAATCCTGGGAAGTGACTGTTCCCAAAAAAATTAACTAAAAGGCTGATAATAAATTATTTTAAATATAAAGGAACATTTCTAAAAATATACAATTTGATGCTATGTTGCTATCTTAGTGCACGATAAAGAGTAATTAAATTACCACCAAAATTCTCTTCCTCTTTCAGACTCTGTTTTTCTTTTCTAATCTATTTCTCTTTAAAACATAAGACAAAGTAGGGACTACTTCAATCACATGCATTTTCGTGCACTTGGCTATCTTGACAAAGGGGGGAGCTTAAGACAAGCCTCGCCCTTTGTTAGCTGGGAGAATGGCAAGTTTGTGGTGACAGAGCCACTTTAACTGAAAAGGTTACTACAAGCACCATGACCACTTCAGTAATTTAGTATTGCCTGAAGTCGGTATGTGCAGCATTCACACCACTCCAGCCAGAAGTGTAACTCCACCTCCAACATTTCCCTGGGGCGTGACCAACCAGCCTAATGTCAATTCTGTGCTTATTTCTATACACATAATTGCATCCATTGGCTGAGGGTGGTCATCTGATGCTCTCAACCAATGAATGGAGAAAGCCTCAGCACAAGCCATAAGCAGGTAATCAGAGGAGGAAAGACCTATGATGGTTTGCCTCATTACTGGGAAATGGGCCAGAGCACTCCTCACACCATAACCACTACACAGTGGGCTGTACTGGCTAAGATGATTATATTATAGTGAATGGATGGGCAGGGCTAAAAATAGCCTAGCTATGACACTAGCAGAGTTGGATAATATTTCCAGATCAGCTATTTTTGACATTCTGGTTTAATTAGATTACAGTTGCATTTTAATGAACAAACCCCTAAATACTTTTAATGTTTTAGAAAAGTAAAGTAGTACATTTTATAAACAGTAGTATTTGATTCTGCTTCCTCCACGAGTCCTTCTAGTCTTATGCCGATTGAAAAAAAGGTGTTTGCTTGAAGCAACCATAGGAGGTTTTTTTAGGACATTTCTGGGGATTAGACTATAGTGCATACATAATGATCAATGAAAGTTGGTATTGTGCCTAAAATGTAATTCACAAACTTAAAAACAATATTATCAAGTCATCTCACCTGCCCCTTGGTGAGCTGATACAATGCAAGGGTGGCAGCCAAATGCTGTGCCTGCATGCTGTCTTCTGTCACGATTGTAGGACACACTGACATAACGTCTTCTTGAGATTTAATAATCTTAACTCTAAAATTAGAAAGAAAAAAAAAATAGCTGCATTGTTGGCCTTACATTAAAGGGACACTATAGTCACCAAAACAACTTTAGCTTAATGAAGCAGTTTTGGTGTATAGATCATGCCCCTGCAGTCTCACTGCTTAATTCTCAGCCATTTAGGAGTTAAATCCCTTTGTTTATGAACCCTAGTCATACCTCCCTGCATGTGACTTGCACAGCCTTCCTAAACACTTCCTGTAGAGAGTCATCTAATCTTTATCCTTCCTTTATGGCAAGTTCTGTTTAATTTAGATTTTCGTATTCCCTGCTATGTTAAGGACCCCGCAAGAGACTCCTGTATGTGATTAAAGTTCAATTTACAGAGCAAGAGATAAGATTGTTTAATATAAATTACATCTGATTGAAAGTGAAATTGTTGTTTTTTTTGTGCAGGCTGTGACAATCAGAGCCAGGGGAGGTGTGGCAAGGGCTGCATAAACATAAAGTGATTTAACTCCTAAATGGCAGAGGATTTAGCATGATCTATACACTAAAACTGCTTTATTAAGCTAAATTTGTTTAGGTGACTATAGTGCTCCTTTAACAGGTGATTACCTGGTTCACTTCCATAAAATGGTCTATGCCTTCTAGCACAGAGAAACCTACCTGCTTCTCCAATACTTGCCAACTGGTATTTTTTCAAAGGATGGATTCGGGCTCTTGGGAAAATGCTTCCGGCACCAATCAATGAGAAACTGCTTTGGAGATTTTCCTGTCCAGCTGCGAGAGGTGTAGTCGAAGTTTCGGATGTCGAGAGGTGGTTTCTTCTTCACTGAATTAAAAGAAAAAAAAAAGTTTTACATAAAGATACCCAATGAACCAGACACCCAAGAGAAATATGAGCATATGAAGAATTATAGAATAAAATGGATGAATAAAGTGAACAACAGTTTCCTGCAAAACTCCTGGCAGTGTTGGATTAGCAAAGAGATCTCAAACAGGAACCGATAATTCCTAAAAACACTGCTGCTCTTTACTCATGGGCATAGCCAGGTTTTATGGAAATTGTACTCCAAGTGTCAACTTGTGATGCAGAAAGTCAACGACTGATCCACAAAATAAAATAAACAATTATGGATCGAAGCAAAACTAAAGCACTAAACTAAATAAGGGTGAAAAGAAAACAAACAAACAAAACAAAAACAAAAACACTCAGCATACATACAAATATGGGAGCACCTTATATGTATCTGCTCTCATAAAGCCAAGTGTGGCTTTGGCACTCAGCATTATGCACATTCAGAGATGCTCACATTTAAATATATTTTAACTTTAAACTATTGGCTTACAAGTGGAAGTTAGATTTCAATATAGAATAATTAAATTAATTAATTAAAAATGTCCACATGTGAATTGCTCATTGTACCTTTTTCTTCTGGAGCAGGAGCCGGAGCTGGAGCAGGAGCAGGAGCATTCGCTGTGTTTTCAAACAGATTGAAGTTTAAATTTCCCTCTTCAGCAGAAGGTGAGGGTCCTTTTTTATTTTCTGCTTTTACTTCTGGGATTTTAACCTGAGGATTAAACATTGGATGTTCTTCTAAACTTTTCATCTCTGTGAACAAGAATGTAAAGTATGACAACTGAGCACACTAACAATTACACACAAGAAATATAGCTTATTTGTATAGATATGCTTTTTATAATTTTGAATTCTCACTTTAGTGAATAACCATATAGGGTTAAAACAACTCACATTTTATGTTAATCCAATGGTTTTGTAGCTTCCGAGAGTTGCAATTCAGTTATATTTTAGCTCTCTAACAGCTAAAAGCTGAACTACAACTCCCAGAAATTATTGCTGCGCAGCCTATTAGAGCTACACAGCTTTAAATGAGAACACCTAGAAATATATTATTATAGAAAAAAGGACAAATAATGCAGGTTGGAAGGTTACGGTGCAACGTTTGGCTTATAGAGCAAAATTATTTATCATGTAAAAAAACAAAACAAACTATTATTATAACAATCCATTATAGCATATCAAACTATCAACTAATGGGTCAATGATTAGAATTGCCACTTTAAAGAGACCCTCCAGACACTATGATGATTTGTTCTTATTGAATTGATTTATTGGCTGTAGTCCCTTGGCACTATCCCTCCATTCACTGTTAAACCAACGAATGAGGTTCTCTAGCCGCCCATAGCCAGGCCCCCACTTAAGGTATGGCTGAGGCAAAGATTACACTCCTCCTTATTCATACAAATTCATACCAGCGTTCGGCAGTTGTGATAGGCTGAGAATGGTCAGCTGACACTCTCAGCCAATCACCACGATCCATTGCTGCTCAGGGTAATGTTTCCTTGTTTCCCAAGCAGCACGGAATGGGCGGGCTTCAGTGTTCAACCATTACAAATTGTTTACCACTGAACGGAACGACAGCACCAAATCGACTGCAGACACTATATCGAGTTCAATGAAATTACAGTGCCTACAGTGTCGCTTTAAAGAACTTATGACTAATAACATGTTGTTACTACATTTGGTCCATGAACTAATCACAGACATATTCTTATACACTGCAATTACTTATGGTAAGTGTAGGAGATTACAGATCACTCTCCTGGGCAGAGCACACTGTCCAGACAAAAAGCAAATCCTTTCCCACAAGCATACCATGACCTCCTCAGGATTAGAGAAACTATAACAGCAACCAAACAGATGCAATATCTAGAACCTCTATAGCTACCTTGTAGATATTTCTTTATTTTCTCCTGAGCTTCTCTCTGACTCGATTTGTCTTTCTCTTGTTTGGTGCAGGCAGCATGTGCTCTGGCATCAAGCAGCTTAGCGGTTAATTCCAGGTACCTCTCGTTCTGCTCAAGAAAATGTCAAGGTTATCACAAAGTAAGCGGAATTTTAATATCACCACAAGGTCTATTAATACAATCTAGACAAACACTGTCATAGTGAGTAAGAATCTCTTAGCAACCAAACTCTGCAAGATGAAATGTAATGTACGGTATTTGTTGTCATACAATTGGTGTGCCTATATTAAGGTTCTTGGGTTTGTTAACTTCATCCAAAGTTTGAACCTCATCATTAGTCTTTCCGGACTCACTGTGGTGAGTTAACGGTAACTACAAAGCTAAGGCCAATATAGTGGGGGGAAAGAAAGTCTAAGCTCTGTTGGATAATTTACCAAACATTGCTATTTTTAGTTAAATTTTGCCAGTTACTTGTTACAGGGGCAGTCTGACAGGGTTATTTGCTAAAGTGAGAATTCAAAGTGAATATCCAATTTAAGCCCAAGATAGCTGAATTTAAAAAAAAAATCTCAACATATCAGGTATGCCTTAAAGGAACACTATAGGGTCAGGAACACAAACATGTATTCCTGACCCTATAGTGTTAAAACCACCATCTAGCCCCCCAGGGCCCCTCATGCCTCCCTAAATATAGCAAAATCTTACTTGTATTCAAGCATGAAGCTGTAGCTCTGCATGCTGTTTGCCTCAGAAAAACAAGCTGTCTGCTGACATCATCAGAAGTGGTGGCCTGACCCAATCACAGTGCTTCTCCATAGGATTGGCTGAGACTGAGAAGGAGGCAGATCGGGGGGAGAGCCAAAAAAATTCAAACAAAGCCCTGGCCAATCAGCATCTCCTCATAGAGATGAATTGAAATCAATGAATCTCTATGAGGAAAGTTCAGTGTCTGCATCCAGAGGGAGGAGACACTGAATGTTTGGATGCATTTTAGGCAGCCATTTTAGGCAACCCAGGAAGGATTTCTAACAGCCGTCTAAGGAGTGACCAGTGAAGTTATCACTAGGCTGTAATGTAAACACTGCATTTTCTTTGAAAATACATTGCTTACAGCAAAAAGCCTGAAGGTAATGATTCTACTCACCAGAACAAATTCAATAAGCTGTAGTTGTTCTGGTGACTATAGTGTCCCTTTAAATTTGGCTAATTTGACTTAAAATTTGAAATCCACTTTGAATTCTCACTGTAGTAAATAACCCTGTAAAAGCACCATAATCATTACAGGTCAATGTAAAATGGAATTCAATCAGTCTACTGACGGGATCAAAGTGCTCTTTCTCTGGGTCCTTCTCAGATGCATCAATCTCCTCTTCCTCATCACTTTCTCGTTCGGCATATCGCAGAATCCATTCCTTCATACTCATCTCCTTCTCATTGCTGGCCTGTTATAGAAAAAGTAACTTCAACAAATCTCAACACTGTAACGTGGAAGGATGAAAAGGGCTGCAATACGCAATCTAGCATAACACAGTGATAACCACACCGTTATGCCTTTGCATACATCAGTCTTACATTTAAGAAAACTGCAGATAGAATTCAGAAGAACATACTAACTTGATCATGTGCAATTATGGATGTAACACCCTTTATGTTCCACCCATCCCCGTTTTCTTATTATTATTATTAGTTTTATGTATCATTTTATTGTTATGTTCTACATTGTTATTAACATATTTGAAAAGGAGAAGATAATTTGAAAAGGAGAAAAGAAAAAAGGTTTGCTATTAATTGGAAACAATAATAAAGCTACAATAACTTAATTGAAGTATTGTGATTAAAATAACCTTTAACTCTGTTCCCTCTTTGGCCTTCCCATTGTTGGAGACGCTCGGAGAAATGGGTTTCTGGGGTGTGGGTTGATACTTTGGTCGTATTCTCGTCTCTTCTTCTACAAATTGCTGGCAGAACCCCTCAGGCAAAGCATCTGTTAAAGAGAAAGCCGAGTTAGTTGGAATAAAATGACACATCCTGAAACATAATAGATGAAATGCATTAAGATAATAAACATTTCCAAAAGTCACACACTAATGTTACGGTTGTAGAGCAAGTTTCCTAGAATAACAAACGTGGGTTTATTTAATAAAGTCAGAATTGCAAAGAACTCGTGAAGGAATAACACATTTTAAAGGAACAATTTAAAACACATAAAGTACTTTACATTTTGGGGCAGAAACACCTCCTTGGCTCCCATCCAGATTGGTTTTCTTTGGCTAGCTCTAATAAAAGTGGCGGCTGGTGCATGTCGGCCTTTCCGCAGTCTAAATAAGCCGTATTACCGCTCATTGTGAAGCACAGGAAAGCCGCAATTGCATGCACATCTGCTTGCAACGCCAACATAGAGGCTTTTCAGAAGTTCAGCTAACCCCCTCCAGCCCCCCCCAAAAATCTCATTGGTGACAGATCCACTGAAATGCACTCGCTTTTTCAGGCTAAAATTCTCAAACTTGTGTTTTTATTGCATTTTTTCTTTAAAATCTGCCCTATTTTGTTAACTCCTGAGCACAGAAGCAGCCAATGCATTATTTTATTTACCATCTGGTAGGTTCAGACACAGCCAATCAAGCGCAGAATGCAGATCTCCTCCATACAAAACGGTGTTTGTCATTGCTTCCTCTATATGCTCGGACTTAAAACTGAGCTCCTGTAAGGCCACATACAGATCCTAGAAGCAAAACATTAAAGGAGAGAAAGGTTATCCATCCAAGTCTTTCTCGTGTCAATTAAAATGTACAATAATGTGTGAGTGAGAGGTTATATATGCATTTTCCTGGCCAAAATAACACCCCTTAGAGGGGAGTTAAATAAATAAAACTTGAACTAAAGAACGCAATAAGGTTTCATATACACAGCAGGCCCCTATTTATTTATTTTAAAACTACCCTATTACTGTCCCACATATATAATATCCTATGTCAACTCCTCAAGGACTGCCGGCCACCAGGATTTAGGTATTTACCAATTCTGCACTAGTGGTATATTGATAAACTCCTGTAGCATTTGTGATCACAGACAGTTGATTTAAGAAGCAATGTTTAATGCAAAGCAGCCCCCAAATCCACACTGTATCACAATGATAAAACAACAAACCTGTAACTTCTTAGAAGTCAATCTTCCTGAAACCGTCCCTTTATCACAATTGAGCTTTTTATGCTCATTGATTAGAGAAATTATTCTTTTCTCCAGATTAACGTCAATCACTACCTGTTGGGAATAAGAATATATATAAATAAATCAAAAAATGATCCTGGCATGATATTTCTGTAACTTAATTTAAAGTACCTCTGTTCCACATGATGCGTATTGTACAACAAGACTCTTTGTAATGGTTGGCAATATGCTGTGATCTTTCTGCCCAGAATCCATAAGTAAGGTTTGTTTAATTAAGGTTACATTAATGCTGTGACCATGAATTTATCACCCCTTCAAACTTTAAAGTAGAGTATCAACCTTATCTTTACAAACCTATTACAAAAAAAAAAATTGGGGGGTGGGGGAGGAGTACAAGCTATTAACCTAGCCAAGCACAATTTGATGTAATCTGATGTTTTCGTTGCCCACTTACTAATTGAATTTTCAGCTAAAACCATTATGCCTATGATGACTGGGTCAACCAGGTAAATAAATTAATACATAGTGAGGGATAATAAAGCACACCTATTATCGAAATATATGGCAAGTAAATTGGGAAGGTGGAAGCCAGTCCACTGCATGGAAAGCAGACCATAGATTTCAACATGCGGGGTGGGGAGAAGACACTTTCTATACAATTGCCACTAGTTGGCAGTAGTCGAGAGTCAAATGACCTGTAAAAAATGCACTGAGCTTTATTTTGCTGTTGTGTTTATTGTACATAAAGATATAATGCAATACTATAAAAAACAAAGACTGACCTTTAAAACAGACTTATTGTGATTTGCTGAAGAACTTGCATCAGCAGACGAACCAAAACTATATGTTTTTGGCCCTAAAATAAGAGAGAAATTACAGCTGAGCAATTTTAAGACATTCACGGTCAATTTAAAAGAACAAAGTTACTTGCCAACCTAAACATATATGTAAGTTTAAAAACCCATTTACTACAACTTAACTTGCAGTAACCATAATAAAAACTGTCCCTAGAGGACAATGTCATAGTTTGTAAACATCAAACACATATGAAATAGGACAATATGTCTGCAAAATATAAAAAAAAGTTGTCAGTTACTGTATATACTATAGGGTAATGTAAGTGAACAATGGAAGAGGAATACAAACTACAGGAAATACGGTGTTTGTTTGCAGTATATTAAATAGTTTTACCAATTCCCGTTTTTTTCCTTCTTGCTAGGACAGATGACAAACACACAGAGAGGCATATAAATGTTTATGCTATTATTATTATTGCCATTTATAAAGCGCCAACAGATTCCGTAGCGCTTTACAATATTATAAGAGAGTGGGGATTTAGCTATAAATAGGACAATTACAAGAAAACTTACAGGAACAATAGGTTGAAGAGGACCCTGCTCAAACGAGCTTACAGTCTATAAGAGGTGGGGTGTAAAGCACAATAGGACAGGGAATAGCAATCAATGTAGGTGGGAGGGAAGCAAAGCTGGAAGAGAGAGTAGAGGCCTGCCCTTCAGGAGAGAGTAAGAGACAGGTATGTGAAGTAGAGGTTACTCTGGGAGGCCATAAGCTTTCCTAAAAATATGGGTTTTAAGGCATTTCATAAACAATTGAAGACTAAGGGGCAGTCTGATGGCAGTAGGCAGGCTGTTCCATAGGAAGGGAGCCGCCCGCGAGAATTCCTGCAAGCGTGAGTTGGCCGTATGGGTGTGAGTAGCGGACAGGAGAAGGTCACGGGCAGAGCGGAGAGGCCGAGAAGGGACATACCTATGGATCTGTGAAGAGATATAAGAGGGGCTAGATTTGGTCAATGCTTTATAGGTATGGGTTAGCATTTTGAATTGACTCCTATAGGATACAGTAAGCCAATGTAAGGACTGACAAAGGGGTGAAATGTGAGAGGACTGACTAGAGAGGAAAATCAGTCTGGCGGCAGCATTCATTACAGACTGTAGCGGGGCAATACGTTTTTGTGAAGACCAATTAGGAAAGGATTACAATAATCCATGCAGGAAATTACTAGAGCATGGACAAGCTCTTACAATCTTGCGTAAGAAAGGAGCGGATGCGGGCTATGTTTTTAAGGTGGAATCTACAGGATTTGGTAACATGCTGGATGTGAGGCTCAAGGGTGAGACTAGAATCAAATATGCCACCAAGACAGTGCGCTTGCAAGGATGGACTCATGTGGATATCACTGACTTGAAGGGAGAGCGAAAGAAAAGGATCAGTATTAGGAGGGGGAAAGACAAGGAGTTCAGTTTTTGAGATCTTTAGTTTTAGAACGCAGGAGAACATCCAGTCAGAGATGGAGGAAAGGCAAGCAGTGACATGTTGCAGGACGGCATGGGAGAGGTCTGGGGAGGAGACTACAATATGACTACAACCATGGTTACAGTCTAGCTTAAATTTTTTTTTTTTTTTTTAAAAAAAGAACATTATTTTGCAAAATAAAAAACCTATTTATTTTTTATTTCTTTAGCTGTTGAACTGAACTCTCCATAATTCTCGTCAGCCAAGTCTGACATAGAGATATGGGAAATCCAACAACACCTGGTTACACCTCTGTTGTAATACATTTAGGGACCTTGTACATTGGGGCCATAATTTGTTCTATAGATAAATGCATTAATAATTCAATAAACAAAAACAAATATTACACAATAACAAAACATACTTTTAAGATCCTGCAAAGTGACTGGACTTGAAGCTGCTTCGATGACCAAGAAATAAGGTAAAAATGTCATCAGATTATGGCGTTCTTCTAATATTCAATGTAAAAGCTGGACAAATCTCAAAACGTCTGCCCATCAGTGTTTATGGAATATGTAGTTCAAAACTGCCAAAATTTTATTCAGGGAAGATATGAATAAAACGGCTCTCAATCTGACAGAAGTCTTAGTTTCACAATAGCTCCATGTGAGTTGTTGTGTTTTTTTTTTTTTAATGAAATTGACGAGAAAGCTTTACCAGCTCCTTCACAAAACATTATAAGAGAGCTTTTTGGAGGAGGCTAAAACATGTATGGAGTGTGTTAATGTAAACGGCACAAGTCATACAAGAACTTGTATGGTCAAAGGTGAGTTATGCTAGACTTTTTCTGAATGAGGCTGTAAGTTTAAAACAGGGGCCCTCTTTGCACCAAAACATATTTAAAGATCATGGATGTTGTGGAATTTAAAGTGTCTTTAAGTACATTGGTTAAACGTAAAAGCAAACTTCATTAATGTAAAAAACAATCTAAAATGTTTTCCACGTACCTTGTTTGCTCTTCAGTTCCTTGTTAACGCCAGCTACATTAGCAGATTTAGAGCCCGGTTTCTTGGTAGTGTCCTCTCCTGAAGCTTTCTGATCTGCAGTCACCCTGGACTTGTTAGCTGAAGCTACGACTGCCTGGACAGATGTGGAGTTGCCATGGCGACTTTTCTTATTTTTTCCACCCATGTTTTTAGATTCTCAGATGTATATGTATGGCTGTGTCTACCAAATCAAGGGAAAAAAGTTGTTGAAAAGTCTATTTTTCTCCTCAAATGTTGTGGGGTTTTTGCACCAATAGGTTCTATAATAAACATGAAAATGCGTGAAACAAAAGGTAAATTAGAGACCCCCTTCCCGCCCTTAAAATAAAAATTGTCATGGCGATCATGGGAATCATTAAGATGACACACTTGCGACTTTGAATTGATGAGTTTATAAAGAACTTCTAAATTCATGTAGGGAGGAAGGGTGGCAATTAAAATTCCAAAAACACATTACAATGGAACAGTGAAAAGAGATTACAAAAGGAGATGATTAGATACAGAAGTAATGGGATGTGTGATGCAGGCAATTGTGCAGAGCGCCTGCCATACAAAAATGTCTCACTGAGCTACATTGGGAAGTCTGTGATTGGACAGCTACAAAAAAAAAGTGTGGCCTTGTTATAAGGGGAGGCGGGCTTGCAATGGCTACAGACAAGACTTTTGCAAGCGGTTTTAGATATATATAAAAATATAATTAAAAAAAACATTTAAATGCATACATGTTTTATGGTGGGTATATCTTCTAAACAGTATATATATATATATATATATATATATATAGCAAAAATCCCCTGCACTCACGCTTCAACCGCTTCACTGCCGGGCGCATCAACCAGAGCTCCACATGACACAGTATCCAGAAAGGAATGGCTGCTCTCCGGTCTTAAAAAAATGAAACTTTATTTAATTGAGTTTAAAAAATAGTGACACTACATTGTATACTTTACATTCCTTTCTGGATACTAATATATATATATAAATATATTTAATTTATTTTATTTAAATTTGGGCAGTGAAAAAAAATATTTATACATTATGCAAGTACAACTGACTGCAAACACAGAGATAATTAAACAGTGTGACTTATTATTTATTGTAATGCAGGACCCATCCATACACTGCACAAGTCAGATGATGGTACACTCTGGTGCCTGAAATAATTGTGGTAATAAATACGCTTTCAGGTTTAGTACATACTGAAGAAATAAGGCAAAAGAATAGTGTTCGGAAGGAAAACCTTGTAGCATGATAAAGAAATACAACTGCAACAAAGGAGGGCTATTACGATACAATTTAAGAGTTTACTTATTGTTTTTGAAAAATACATTTTGTAGTTGTGTGACCCAGAGATAGGGCCCTTTTGCAAATATATTATTATAATCTCATTAGGTAAAATAAAGCTGGTTTTGCAGTATGATATCTCAAATCAAGAGAGGTCATCGATCATTACTATAATATGGCAGATATGTTTTATGGATATACAATGACTGGAGCCTCTAAATTAATGTTACCTGATAAACATTATAATTCACATCTTGAAAAAGTCAATTACTGAGATCGTTATCAAATATTGTCATTAAATACCTGAATAATTGATGTCCATTTTGCAACAGTAAAAGAATGATACTACATTCTCCTGGTGATTAAAAACCACACACATTGCCCAACCTTATGTAATTCTTTTTAATGCAGCACAGATCAATCCCGTTCAGGGCCGGATTAACATAGGGGCTGATGGAGCTGCAGCTCCAGGCCCAGACCCATGGAACAGGCCCATTTAAAAAAAAAAAAAAAATCGAGGCTGCCTGGGCGTGCCAGTTTTGCAGTAATAACAGCAATACAAATGCAGATATTTTTCTCAATATAAACGGAGATTACTCTGCAATACTAGCACCAGCCAGTAGGGGTCACTGTGTGTGGAGAGAGGCAGGGATAGGAAATTACAGCATTTACCTCTCTGCCTCTCTCTACTCACTGATCCGCGGGGGAGCAGCAACACAGCACAGAGAGTTCAGACAGCAGCTCCCAGTCTACAGAGACTACAGCTCAGGGAAGTGAGGGATGAGGGGAAAGGCAGCAGGGAAACATGGGGACACTGAGACACTAGGGGACACATGGGAACACTGATACACTAGGGGACACTGAGACATGGGGATGCTGAGACACATGGGGATGCTGTGAGACATAGGGACATTAGGAGACACATTGGGACATACAGACACAAGGGACACAGTGTCTTCATGTCTCCCAGTGTCCCCATGTCTCCCAGCCAATGTCCCTAGTGTCTCAGTGTCCCCACAGCTCCCAGTGTCCCCTAATCTCCCAGTGTCCGTGTCCCCTAATCTCCCAGTGTCTGTGTCCCCATGTCTCTCAGTGTCCCCAAATATCTGTCTCCCAGTGTCCACATGTCTCCCATTCAGTGTCCCCATGTCTCCCAGTGTCCCCAAGTGTCTGTATCCCCATGCCTCCCAGCCAGTGTCCCTAGTGTCTCAATGTCTCCCAGTGTCCCCTAGTCTCCCAGTGTCTGTGTCCCCATGTCTCCCCTAGTCTCCCAGTGTCTGTGTCCCCATGTCTCCCAGTGTCTGTGTCCCCATGTCTCCCAGTGTCTGTGTCCTCATGTCTCCCAGTGTCTGTGTCCTCATGTCTCCCAGTGTCTGTGTCCCCATGTCTCCCAGTGTCTTCATGGCTCCCAGTGTCCCCATGTCTGTATCCACAAGTGCCCCCATGTCTCCAAGTGTCTCAGTGTCCCCATGTCTCACTGTGTCCACATGTCTCTCAGTGTCCCCTAGTATCCTAGTGATACAGGGAACACTGAGACCTGGGGACACAGGGAGAAATGAGGACACTGAGACACTGGGAGACTAGGCGACATGGGGATACTGATGCCAAGCTGGCCTTCCAATTCTTTGGACAGACATGCCCCCTTTTTGGGCATGTTAGCCCCTTTTGGCAGTTCTGGTCATGTGATTTGCGTCTGTGGCCCACCCTTTTACCCCGCCCATTGACTTCCTGCTTCACTGGACACTGCTGTTAGGGGGTATGGATTTACTTGAAAGATGAAAGCATAACTTAGAGAGAGATTAGCATAGAGTATGTTTTTCCTTATAGCTGCATCCTTTGAGTTTCCCTCCAACACCATCTCCATCAGATACATGACGCTTGGGAGGTATGATTGTTTTAGTGTTTTTGGTCGATAAGATTCTGTAATTAGGCCCATCATAATTGTCAGCACCAGGTCCACTGGGCTCTTAATCTGGCCCTGATCCTGTTTACTAAGAACAACAAAATGTTACTCTGGAGGGTTCATTCACACCAAGTGGGGGTGAATTGCAAACTGATTTTAAAAAAAATTAGGCAAAAGGTGTTCCTATAGAGAAATTATTGAAAACCTATATAATGGCAGCTTAGCTATTTTAACTGAAATGTTGTATATCGTTTTGTTTCTTTTACCACAGCTTAGTGAATAAACCCCACCATTCCACATAATTCTACACCTGAAACCATGTACTAAAATGGAGCAAACTTAGATCAAATCAACTAAACAGCTCACATCCTACCTAATAAAATATTTTATACTAAACAAGGGCATTTCTTAGCCTAGTTAATTAAGCTGCTAATTTACCAAGTGAATAGATTACCATATAAACTGGTAGTAATAAACATGTGGTGTTTGAGATGATAAACTAATTCCTCACCATGATGGTTTGGGTTCTGTTTTATATCTATATATTTATTTTTAGATAAACAACAGTGTAGTTACAATGTCCATATTTTCAGACTACCCCTGCTTGATCACAGGTGAGCCAGTCAGATCAGCCTGGCTGCAGGCTGTATTACAGGTGAGCCTGGCTGCAGGCTGTATTACAGGTGAGCTGGTCAGGGCAGCCTGGCTGCAGGGTGTATTACAGGTGAGCCGGTCAGGGCAGCCTGGCTGCAGGGTGTATTACAGGTGAGCCGGTCAGGGCAGCCTGGCTGCAGGGTGTATTACAGGTGAGCCGGTCAGGGCAGCCTGGCTGCAGGGTGTATTGCAGGTGAGCCGGTCAGGGCAGCCTGGCTGCAGGGTGTATTGCAGGTGAGCCGGTCAGGGCAGCCTGGCTGCAGGGTGTATTGCAGGTGAGCCGGTCAGGGCAGCCTGGCTGCAGGGTGTATTGCAGGTGAGCCGGTCAGGGCAGCCTGGCTGCAGGGTGTATTGCAGGTGAGCCGGTCAGGGCAGCCTGGCTGCAGGGTGTATTGCAGGTGAGCCGGTCAGGGCAGCCTGGCTGCAGGGTGTATTGCAGGTGAGCCGGTCAGGGCAGCCTGGCTGCAGGGTGTATTGCAGGTGAGCCGGTCAGGGCAGCCTGGCTGCAGGGTGTATTGCAGGTGAGCCGGTCAGGGCAGCCTGGCTGCAGGGTGTATTACAGGTGAGCCGGTCAGGGCAGCCTGGCTGCAGGGTGTATTACAGGTGAGCCGGTCAGGGCAGCCTGGCTGCAGGGTGTATTGCAGGTGAGCCAGTCAGGGCAGCCTGGCTGCAGGGTGTATTGCAGGTGAGCCGGTCAGGGCAGCCTGGCTGCAGGGTGTATTGCAGGTGAGCCGGTCAGGGCAGCCTGGCTGCAGGGTGTATTGCAGGTGAGCCGGTCAGGGCAGCCTGGCTGCAGGGTGTATTGCAGGTGAGCCGGTCAGGGCAGCCTGGCTGCAGGGTGTATTGCAGGTGAGCCGGTCAGGGCAGCCTGGCTGCAGGGTGTATTGCAGGTGAGCCGGTCAGGGCAGCCTGGCTGCAGGGTGTATTGCAGGTGAGCCGGTCAGGGCAGCCTGGCTGCAGGGTGTATTGCAGGTGAGCCGGTCAGGGCAGCCTGGCTGCAGGGTGTATTGCAGGTGAGCCGGTCAGGGCAGCCTGGCTGCAGGGTGTATTGCAGGTGAGCCGGTCAGGGCAGGTGGCTGCAGGTTATATTACAGGTGAGCCGGTCAGGGCAGTCTGGCTGCAGGGAGTATTGCTGGTGAGCCGGTCAGGGCAGCCTGGCTGCAGGGTGTATTACGGGTGAGGGATACAGTGTATCACTATAGGTTTCTATGGAGAGATCAGGCTGTGCCCACACTCCGGGTACCTCGCTCGCCGCTCTCAGATCGCGCCTGGGATGCCCATCATGAACTATCTAACGTCACCGGGCTCCCATGTTCCCCCTTTCTGATGGCGTCATGAGCCAATTGCCCATTGAGTTCTAATCATTAGAGTAAAGCGACATGTCCATCAGTTGTTACACTACTGCAGCCATTTTGTTGGAGACTATTTTACTTTCTTTGGAAGAATCCCAAAAACGGGCAATTACGTCAAACGTCTGCCATTAAATGGAAATCTCATCAAAATACCCACTCAATAAGGTAAAACGTTAGAATATATCCTCTTCAGGTTCAGCGCCAGTCCCCCTGTAGCGGTGTGCTGTATTGGAGCCTGTTGGGATCGTGTTCTATCGGATGTCGTGTCTCTGGTGTTTAGAGCTCTCCGCGTTCGCCCACCGTAAGACGCGCTTAGATACACGTCAGGAAAGCGCGACGTGTTGCCGTCACCGGTACCATCATCACCGCGCGACGTGTTGCTGCACGTGATCACTCGGTGACACGCAGAGCCCGGTTTCGCTGTGCGGCTTTGTGGAGGTCTGTCGGCTGTCCGGGGGGAGGGACTGACTGAGGGAGCCGCGTGCACCTTTCCCAGTCGGGCGGACTCTGCCTACTTCCTGTGCCGAGCGCCTGCTGGGTGAAAATGGCGGACGCCTTCGGAGACGATCTGTTCAGTGTGTTCGAGGAAGATGCGGCTCCAGCGGCCAAGAACAACCAGCCGGGGCCGGCTGCCAAGGGCGGGTGAGTGAGGAGGGCCGGGGAGGGTTAGGTGCTCTGTGCTTGTGCCGGTGTCACTCCGGGCAGGTATAGTGAGTGCTCTGCCATGCAGTCTGTGCTCACAGCATTGTATGATATGACTAGACACGGGGATATTCACTAAAGGGAGAGATCAACGAAAATGCAAAGCGAGTTTTAACATTAGGGTCAAAAGAGCCAAACTAGGAACATTCCTCTTACATTAGCCGTGCTCTCAGTTCGGCTACTCTGGCTTGAAATTCACTATGAACCCTGAATTCAGTAAATAACCCTCATAGTGCCATAGGTGTTGCTAACTGTGATTTAGTCTTTCTGAGCTGCAAGAGCTAATTGCTACAGCTGTAATTAATTGGGTGAACAGAGACAGGTGTAGCTAGTATAAATGGCTAGATTTGGAGAAAGTAGAATTCAGGCTGAAAGTGGCCTATGTTTGGGGTTTTATTTTTTAAGTTTCCACTTACCTGAGGTCTGCAGAGTGAAGTTAATTCGTCTTAGATTGTACTAAAGTATAGAGCCACAGGTTTCGCAGTGCAGTCTAAAGAATAAAATATATTTTATTATTATCCAAAGGACAAAACAAATATGTTTGGTCTGTGAGGCCTTAATCTTGTATGATTACATGACTTAAGGCCTCCCAGCCAAAACTTTTATTTTTGTTTTGTCCTTTGGATCATAATAAACTATATTTGATTCTTCACCCTGCACTGCGAAACCTGTGGCTTTATACTTTTGGATATACATTGGGAGCTAATGGACCTCCTCCACAGAGCTCCAGTGTATCACTATACTTGGGTGCCGCACTCTACTACCTTTTTATTTACTATTTTATTTACCATCTGGTAGGTTCAGACACAGCCAATCAAGCGCAGAATGCAGATCTCCTCCATACAAAACGGTGTTTGTCATTGCTTCCTCTATATGCTCGGACTTAAAACTGAGCTCCTGTAAGGCCACATACAGATCCTAGAAGCAAAACATTAAAGGAGAGAAAGGTTATCCATCCAAGTCTTTCTCGTGTCAATTAAAATGTACAATAATGTGTGAGTGAGAGGTTATATATGCATTTTCCTGGCCAAAATAACACCCCTTAGAGGGGAGTTAAATAAATAAAACTTGAACTAAAGAACGCAATAAGGTTTCATATACACAGCAGGCCCCTATTTATTTATTTTAAAACTACCCTATTACTGTCCCACATATATAATATCCTATGTCAACTCCTCAAGGACTGCCGGCCACCAGGATTTAGGTATTTACCAATTCTGCACTAGTGGTATATTGATAAACTCCTGTAGCATTTGTGATCACAGACAGTTGATTTAAGAAGCAATGTTTAATGCAAAGCAGCCCCCAAATCCACACTGTATCACAATGATAAAACAACAAACCTGTAACTTCTTAGAAGTCAATCTTCCTGAAACCGTCCCTTTATCACAATTGAGCTTTTTATGCTCATTGATTAGAGAAATTATTCTTTTCTCCAGATTAACGTCAATCACTACCTGTTGGGAATAAGAATATATATAAATAAATCAAAAAATGATCCTGGCATGATATTTCTGTAACTTAATTTAAAGTACCTCTGTTCCACATGATGCGTATTGTACAACAAGACTCTTTGTAATGGTTGGCAATATGCTGTGATCTTTCTGCCCAGAATCCATAAGTAAGGTTTGTTTAATTAAGGTTACATTAATGCTGTGACCATGAATTTATCACCCCTTCAAACTTTAAAGTAGAGTATCAACCTTATCTTTACAAACCTATTACAAAAAAAAAAATTGGGGGGTGGGGGAGGAGTACAAGCTATTAACCTAGCCAAGCACAATTTGATGTAATCTGATGTTTTCGTTGCCCACTTACTAATTGAATTTTCAGCTAAAACCATTATGCCTATGATGACTGGGTCAACCAGGTAAATAAATTAATACATAGTGAGGGATAATAAAGCACACCTATTATCGAAATATATGGCAAGTAAATTGGGAAGGTGGAAGCCAGTCCACTGCATGGAAAGCAGACCATAGATTTCAACATGCGGGGTGGGGAGAAGACACTTTCTATACAATTGCCACTAGTTGGCAGTAGTCGAGAGTCAAATGACCTGTAAAAAATGCACTGAGCTTTATTTTGCTGTTGTGTTTATTGTACATAAAGATATAATGCAATACTATAAAAAACAAAGACTGACCTTTAAAACAGACTTATTGTGATTTGCTGAAGAACTTGCATCAGCAGACGAACCAAAACTATATGTTTTTGGCCCTAAAATAAGAGAGAAATTACAGCTGAGCAATTTTAAGACATTCACGGTCAATTTAAAAGAACAAAGTTACTTGCCAACCTAAACATATATGTAAGTTTAAAAACCCATTTACTACAACTTAACTTGCAGTAACCATAATAAAAACTGTCCCTAGAGGACAATGTCATAGTTTGTAAACATCAAACACATATGAAATAGGACAATATGTCTGCAAAATATAAAAAAAAGTTGTCAGTTACTGTATATACTATAGGGTAATGTAAGTGAACAATGGAAGAGGAATACAAACTACAGGAAATACGGTGTTTGTTTGCAGTATATTAAATAGTTTTACCAATTCCCGTTTTTTTCCTTCTTGCTAGGACAGATGACAAACACACAGAGAGGCATATAAATGTTTATGCTATTATTATTATTGCCATTTATAAAGCGCCAACAGATTCCGTAGCGCTTTACAATATTATAAGAGAGTGGGGATTTAGCTATAAATAGGACAATTACAAGAAAACTTACAGGAACAATAGGTTGAAGAGGACCCTGCTCAAACGAGCTTACAGTCTATAAGAGGTGGGGTGTAAAGCACAATAGGACAGGGAATAGCAATCAATGTAGGTGGGAGGGAAGCAAAGCTGGAAGAGAGAGTAGAGGCCTGCCCTTCAGGAGAGAGTAAGAGACAGGTATGTGAAGTAGAGGTTACTCTGGGAGGCCATAAGCTTTCCTAAAAATATGGGTTTTAAGGCATTTCATAAACAATTGAAGACTAAGGGGCAGTCTGATGGCAGTAGGCAGGCTGTTCCATAGGAAGGGAGCCGCCCGCGAGAATTCCTGCAAGCGTGAGTTGGCCGTATGGGTGTGAGTAGCGGACAGGAGAAGGTCACGGGCAGAGCGGAGAGGCCGAGAAGGGACATACCTATGGATCTGTGAAGAGATATAAGAGGGGCTAGATTTGGTCAATGCTTTATAGGTATGGGTTAGCATTTTGAATTGACTCCTATAGGATACAGTAAGCCAATGTAAGGACTGACAAAGGGGTGAAATGTGAGAGGACTGACTAGAGAGGAAAATCAGTCTGGCGGCAGCATTCATTACAGACTGTAGCGGGGCAATACGTTTTTGTGAAGACCAATTAGGAAAGGATTACAATAATCCATGCAGGAAATTACTAGAGCATGGACAAGCTCTTACAATCTTGCGTAAGAAAGGAGCGGATGCGGGCTATGTTTTTAAGGTGGAATCTACAGGATTTGGTAACATGCTGGATGTGAGGCTCAAGGGTGAGACTAGAATCAAATATGCCACCAAGACAGTGCGCTTGCAAGGATGGACTCATGTGGATATCACTGACTTGAAGGGAGAGCGAAAGAAAAGGATCAGTATTAGGAGGGGGAAAGACAAGGAGTTCAGTTTTTGAGATCTTTAGTTTTAGAACGCAGGAGAACATCCAGTCAGAGATGGAGGAAAGGCAAGCAGTGACATGTTGCAGGACGGCATGGGAGAGGTCTGGGGAGGAGACTACAATATGACTACAACCATGGTTACAGTCTAGCTTAAATTTTTTTTTTTTTTTTTAAAAAAAGAACATTATTTTGCAAAATAAAAAACCTATTTATTTTTTATTTCTTTAGCTGTTGAACTGAACTCTCCATAATTCTCGTCAGCCAAGTCTGACATAGAGATATGGGAAATCCAACAACACCTGGTTACACCTCTGTTGTAATACATTTAGGGACCTTGTACATTGGGGCCATAATTTGTTCTATAGATAAATGCATTAATAATTCAATAAACAAAAACAAATATTACACAATAACAAAACATACTTTTAAGATCCTGCAAAGTGACTGGACTTGAAGCTGCTTCGATGACCAAGAAATAAGGTAAAAATGTCATCAGATTATGGCGTTCTTCTAATATTCAATGTAAAAGCTGGACAAATCTCAAAACGTCTGCCCATCAGTGTTTATGGAATATGTAGTTCAAAACTGCCAAAATTTTATTCAGGGAAGATATGAATAAAACGGCTCTCAATCTGACAGAAGTCTTAGTTTCACAATAGCTCCATGTGAGTTGTTGTGTTTTTTTTTTTTTAATGAAATTGACGAGAAAGCTTTACCAGCTCCTTCACAAAACATTATAAGAGAGCTTTTTGGAGGAGGCTAAAACATGTATGGAGTGTGTTAATGTAAACGGCACAAGTCATACAAGAACTTGTATGGTCAAAGGTGAGTTATGCTAGACTTTTTCTGAATGAGGCTGTAAGTTTAAAACAGGGGCCCTCTTTGCACCAAAACATATTTAAAGATCATGGATGTTGTGGAATTTAAAGTGTCTTTAAGTACATTGGTTAAACGTAAAAGCAAACTTCATTAATGTAAAAAACAATCTAAAATGTTTTCCACGTACCTTGTTTGCTCTTCAGTTCCTTGTTAACGCCAGCTACATTAGCAGATTTAGAGCCCGGTTTCTTGGTAGTGTCCTCTCCTGAAGCTTTCTGATCTGCAGTCACCCTGGACTTGTTAGCTGAAGCTACGACTGCCTGGACAGATGTGGAGTTGCCATGGCGACTTTTCTTATTTTTTCCACCCATGTTTTTAGATTCTCAGATGTATATGTATGGCTGTGTCTACCAAATCAAGGGAAAAAAGTTGTTGAAAAGTCTATTTTTCTCCTCAAATGTTGTGGGGTTTTTGCACCAATAGGTTCTATAATAAACATGAAAATGCGTGAAACAAAAGGTAAATTAGAGACCCCCTTCCCGCCCTTAAAATAAAAATTGTCATGGCGATCATGGGAATCATTAAGATGACACACTTGCGACTTTGAATTGATGAGTTTATAAAGAACTTCTAAATTCATGTAGGGAGGAAGGGTGGCAATTAAAATTCCAAAAACACATTACAATGGAACAGTGAAAAGAGATTACAAAAGGAGATGATTAGATACAGAAGTAATGGGATGTGTGATGCAGGCAATTGTGCAGAGCGCCTGCCATACAAAAATGTCTCACTGAGCTACATTGGGAAGTCTGTGATTGGACAGCTACAAAAAAAAAGTGTGGCCTTGTTATAAGGGGAGGCGGGCTTGCAATGGCTACAGACAAGACTTTTGCAAGCGGTTTTAGATATATATAAAAATATAATTAAAAAAAACATTTAAATGCATACATGTTTTATGGTGGGTATATCTTCTAAACAGTATATATATATATATATATATATATATATAGCAAAAATCCCCTGCACTCACGCTTCAACCGCTTCACTGCCGGGCGCATCAACCAGAGCTCCACATGACACAGTATCCAGAAAGGAATGGCTGCTCTCCGGTCTTAAAAAAATGAAACTTTATTTAATTGAGTTTAAAAAATAGTGACACTACATTGTATACTTTACATTCCTTTCTGGATACTAATATATATATATAAATATATTTAATTTATTTTATTTAAATTTGGGCAGTGAAAAAAAATATTTATACATTATGCAAGTACAACTGACTGCAAACACAGAGATAATTAAACAGTGTGACTTATTATTTATTGTAATGCAGGACCCATCCATACACTGCACAAGTCAGATGATGGTACACTCTGGTGCCTGAAATAATTGTGGTAATAAATACGCTTTCAGGTTTAGTACATACTGAAGAAATAAGGCAAAAGAATAGTGTTCGGAAGGAAAACCTTGTAGCATGATAAAGAAATACAACTGCAACAAAGGAGGGCTATTACGATACAATTTAAGAGTTTACTTATTGTTTTTGAAAAATACATTTTGTAGTTGTGTGACCCAGAGATAGGGCCCTTTTGCAAATATATTATTATAATCTCATTAGGTAAAATAAAGCTGGTTTTGCAGTATGATATCTCAAATCAAGAGAGGTCATCGATCATTACTATAATATGGCAGATATGTTTTATGGATATACAATGACTGGAGCCTCTAAATTAATGTTACCTGATAAACATTATAATTCACATCTTGAAAAAGTCAATTACTGAGATCGTTATCAAATATTGTCATTAAATACCTGAATAATTGATGTCCATTTTGCAACAGTAAAAGAATGATACTACATTCTCCTGGTGATTAAAAACCACACACATTGCCCAACCTTATGTAATTCTTTTTAATGCAGCACAGATCAATCCCGTTCAGGGCCGGATTAACATAGGGGCTGATGGAGCTGCAGCTCCAGGCCCAGACCCATGGAACAGGCCCATTTAAAAAAAAAAAAAAAATCGAGGCTGCCTGGGCGTGCCAGTTTTGCAGTAATAACAGCAATACAAATGCAGATATTTTTCTCAATATAAACGGAGATTACTCTGCAATACTAGCACCAGCCAGTAGGGGTCACTGTGTGTGGAGAGAGGCAGGGATAGGAAATTACAGCATTTACCTCTCTGCCTCTCTCTACTCACTGATCCGCGGGGGAGCAGCAACACAGCACAGAGAGTTCAGACAGCAGCTCCCAGTCTACAGAGACTACAGCTCAGGGAAGTGAGGGATGAGGGGAAAGGCAGCAGGGAAACATGGGGACACTGAGACACTAGGGGACACATGGGAACACTGATACACTAGGGGACACTGAGACATGGGGATGCTGAGACACATGGGGATGCTGTGAGACATAGGGACATTAGGAGACACATTGGGACATACAGACACAAGGGACACAGTGTCTTCATGTCTCCCAGTGTCCCCATGTCTCCCAGCCAATGTCCCTAGTGTCTCAGTGTCCCCACAGCTCCCAGTGTCCCCTAATCTCCCAGTGTCCGTGTCCCCTAATCTCCCAGTGTCTGTGTCCCCATGTCTCTCAGTGTCCCCAAATATCTGTCTCCCAGTGTCCACATGTCTCCCATTCAGTGTCCCCATGTCTCCCAGTGTCCCCAAGTGTCTGTATCCCCATGCCTCCCAGCCAGTGTCCCTAGTGTCTCAATGTCTCCCAGTGTCCCCTAGTCTCCCAGTGTCTGTGTCCCCATGTCTCCCCTAGTCTCCCAGTGTCTGTGTCCCCATGTCTCCCAGTGTCTGTGTCCCCATGTCTCCCAGTGTCTGTGTCCTCATGTCTCCCAGTGTCTGTGTCCTCATGTCTCCCAGTGTCTGTGTCCCCATGTCTCCCAGTGTCTTCATGGCTCCCAGTGTCCCCATGTCTGTATCCACAAGTGCCCCCATGTCTCCAAGTGTCTCAGTGTCCCCATGTCTCACTGTGTCCACATGTCTCTCAGTGTCCCCTAGTATCCTAGTGATACAGGGAACACTGAGACCTGGGGACACAGGGAGAAATGAGGACACTGAGACACTGGGAGACTAGGCGACATGGGGATACTGATGCCAAGCTGGCCTTCCAATTCTTTGGACAGACATGCCCCCTTTTTGGGCATGTTAGCCCCTTTTGGCAGTTCTGGTCATGTGATTTGCGTCTGTGGCCCACCCTTTTACCCCGCCCATTGACTTCCTGCTTCACTGGACACTGCTGTTAGGGGGTATGGATTTACTTGAAAGATGAAAGCATAACTTAGAGAGAGATTAGCATAGAGTATGTTTTTCCTTATAGCTGCATCCTTTGAGTTTCCCTCCAACACCATCTCCATCAGATACATGACGCTTGGGAGGTATGATTGTTTTAGTGTTTTTGGTCGATAAGATTCTGTAATTAGGCCCATCATAATTGTCAGCACCAGGTCCACTGGGCTCTTAATCTGGCCCTGATCCTGTTTACTAAGAACAACAAAATGTTACTCTGGAGGGTTCATTCACACCAAGTGGGGGTGAATTGCAAACTGATTTTAAAAAAAATTAGGCAAAAGGTGTTCCTATAGAGAAATTATTGAAAACCTATATAATGGCAGCTTAGCTATTTTAACTGAAATGTTGTATATCGTTTTGTTTCTTTTACCACAGCTTAGTGAATAAACCCCACCATTCCACATAATTCTACACCTGAAACCATGTACTAAAATGGAGCAAACTTAGATCAAATCAACTAAACAGCTCACATCCTACCTAATAAAATATTTTATACTAAACAAGGGCATTTCTTAGCCTAGTTAATTAAGCTGCTAATTTACCAAGTGA
Source organism: Pelobates fuscus (assembly GCF_036172605.1). Lineage (NCBI taxonomy): Eukaryota > Metazoa > Chordata > Amphibia > Anura > Pelobatidae > Pelobates > Pelobates fuscus. The sequence goes on from NC_086321.1 coordinate 86,511,624, forward strand.
ATAGATTACCATATAAACTGGTAGTAATAAACATGTGGTGTTTGAGATGATAAACTAATTCCTCACCATGATGGTTTGGGTTCTGTTTTATATCTATATATTTATTTTTAGATAAACAACAGTGTAGTTACAATGTCCATATTTTCAGACTACCCCTGCTTGATCACAGGTGAGCCAGTCAGATCAGCCTGGCTGCAGGCTGTATTACAGGTGAGCCTGGCTGCAGGCTGTATTACAGGTGAGCTGGTCAGGGCAGCCTGGCTGCAGGGTGTATTACAGGTGAGCCGGTCAGGGCAGCCTGGCTGCAGGGTGTATTACAGGTGAGCCGGTCAGGGCAGCCTGGCTGCAGGGTGTATTACAGGTGAGCCGGTCAGGGCAGCCTGGCTGCAGGGTGTATTGCAGGTGAGCCGGTCAGGGCAGCCTGGCTGCAGGGTGTATTGCAGGTGAGCCGGTCAGGGCAGCCTGGCTGCAGGGTGTATTGCAGGTGAGCCGGTCAGGGCAGCCTGGCTGCAGGGTGTATTGCAGGTGAGCCGGTCAGGGCAGCCTGGCTGCAGGGTGTATTGCAGGTGAGCCGGTCAGGGCAGCCTGGCTGCAGGGTGTATTGCAGGTGAGCCGGTCAGGGCAGCCTGGCTGCAGGGTGTATTGCAGGTGAGCCGGTCAGGGCAGCCTGGCTGCAGGGTGTATTGCAGGTGAGCCGGTCAGGGCAGCCTGGCTGCAGGGTGTATTGCAGGTGAGCCGGTCAGGGCAGCCTGGCTGCAGGGTGTATTACAGGTGAGCCGGTCAGGGCAGCCTGGCTGCAGGGTGTATTACAGGTGAGCCGGTCAGGGCAGCCTGGCTGCAGGGTGTATTGCAGGTGAGCCAGTCAGGGCAGCCTGGCTGCAGGGTGTATTGCAGGTGAGCCGGTCAGGGCAGCCTGGCTGCAGGGTGTATTGCAGGTGAGCCGGTCAGGGCAGCCTGGCTGCAGGGTGTATTGCAGGTGAGCCGGTCAGGGCAGCCTGGCTGCAGGGTGTATTGCAGGTGAGCCGGTCAGGGCAGCCTGGCTGCAGGGTGTATTGCAGGTGAGCCGGTCAGGGCAGCCTGGCTGCAGGGTGTATTGCAGGTGAGCCGGTCAGGGCAGCCTGGCTGCAGGGTGTATTGCAGGTGAGCCGGTCAGGGCAGCCTGGCTGCAGGGTGTATTGCAGGTGAGCCGGTCAGGGCAGCCTGGCTGCAGGGTGTATTGCAGGTGAGCCGGTCAGGGCAGCCTGGCTGCAGGGTGTATTGCAGGTGAGCCGGTCAGGGCAGGTGGCTGCAGGTTATATTACAGGTGAGCCGGTCAGGGCAGTCTGGCTGCAGGGAGTATTGCTGGTGAGCCGGTCAGGGCAGCCTGGCTGCAGGGTGTATTACGGGTGAGGGATACAGTGTATCACTATAGGTTTCTATGGAGAGATCAGGCTGTGCCCACACTCCGGGTACCTCGCTCGCCGCTCTCAGATCGCGCCTGGGATGCCCATCATGAACTATCTAACGTCACCGGGCTCCCATGTTCCCCCTTTCTGATGGCGTCATGAGCCAATTGCCCATTGAGTTCTAATCATTAGAGTAAAGCGACATGTCCATCAGTTGTTACACTACTGCAGCCATTTTGTTGGAGACTATTTTACTTTCTTTGGAAGAATCCCAAAAACGGGCAATTACGTCAAACGTCTGCCATTAAATGGAAATCTCATCAAAATACCCACTCAATAAGGTAAAACGTTAGAATATATCCTCTTCAGGTTCAGCGCCAGTCCCCCTGTAGCGGTGTGCTGTATTGGAGCCTGTTGGGATCGTGTTCTATCGGATGTCGTGTCTCTGGTGTTTAGAGCTCTCCGCGTTCGCCCACCGTAAGACGCGCTTAGATACACGTCAGGAAAGCGCGACGTGTTGCCGTCACCGGTACCATCATCACCGCGCGACGTGTTGCTGCACGTGATCACTCGGTGACACGCAGAGCCCGGTTTCGCTGTGCGGCTTTGTGGAGGTCTGTCGGCTGTCCGGGGGGAGGGACTGACTGAGGGAGCCGCGTGCACCTTTCCCAGTCGGGCGGACTCTGCCTACTTCCTGTGCCGAGCGCCTGCTGGGTGAAAATGGCGGACGCCTTCGGAGACGATCTGTTCAGTGTGTTCGAGGAAGATGCGGCTCCAGCGGCCAAGAACAACCAGCCGGGGCCGGCTGCCAAGGGCGGGTGAGTGAGGAGGGCCGGGGAGGGTTAGGTGCTCTGTGCTTGTGCCGGTGTCACTCCGGGCAGGTATAGTGAGTGCTCTGCCATGCAGTCTGTGCTCACAGCATTGTATGATATGACTAGACACGGGGATATTCACTAAAGGGAGAGATCAACGAAAATGCAAAGCGAGTTTTAACATTAGGGTCAAAAGAGCCAAACTAGGAACATTCCTCTTACATTAGCCGTGCTCTCAGTTCGGCTACTCTGGCTTGAAATTCACTATGAACCCTGAATTCAGTAAATAACCCTCATAGTGCCATAGGTGTTGCTAACTGTGATTTAGTCTTTCTGAGCTGCAAGAGCTAATTGCTACAGCTGTAATTAATTGGGTGAACAGAGACAGGTGTAGCTAGTATAAATGGCTAGATTTGGAGAAAGTAGAATTCAGGCTGAAAGTGGCCTATGTTTGGGGTTTTATTTTTTAAGTTTCCACTTACCTGAGGTCTGCAGAGTGAAGTTAATTCGTCTTAGATTGTACTAAAGTATAGAGCCACAGGTTTCGCAGTGCAGTCTAAAGAATAAAATATATTTTATTATTATCCAAAGGACAAAACAAATATGTTTGGTCTGTGAGGCCTTAATCTTGTATGATTACATGACTTAAGGCCTCCCAGCCAAAACTTTTATTTTTGTTTTGTCCTTTGGATCATAATAAACTATATTTGATTCTTCACCCTGCACTGCGAAACCTGTGGCTTTATACTTTTGGATATACATTGGGAGCTAATGGACCTCCTCCACAGAGCTCCAGTGTATCACTATACTTGGGTGCCGCACTCTACTACCTTGTTAGGTCCTCATAGATTGTAAGCTCGTTTGTGCAGGGCCTTCTTTATCTATTGTATGTGAAATACTTGTCCATTATCCCCATTCTATAATTGTAAAGTGCTGGGGAATTTGCTGGTGCTATACAAGTAATTTCATCTAGAGGCAGGTTGTATTGATAACAACAATGCGTAAGTAGGAACTTTTGTTTTAGCGGCTTTGAGACTTAGATTCTCTGCAGATGGTGCTAGACAACATGACAGATGTAAACAGGGTAATTACTAAAGTGAGAATTCAAAATAACCAAACTGGAAAAATAATTTATGCATTCTGTTCTGCTTTTGTGGCCTTAAATTTGAAATTCACCATGAATTCTCAGTTCAGTGAAAACCCCTGATGGTACACTTACACCCTGACTGGCTTATTCATTTGATCTAATGATCTTGTGGTTCAGCTCTGGTTACTGTCCTTGCCATATGTGCCTGAGTTGTGATATCTTGTATTGCAGGACAATAACCAGTAAATTAGTAAGTGGGTTTTGAATGGGTTAATTATGCTAAAAAAGGGGTGTGTAAAATAACCTTTTTAACAGGGAAGAGGGGAGGTAGCTGTCACCTAAACGGCTATTTGGACCTATAGTGTTAGATATACATGTTTGTATTTTTAACACTATAGTGTTCTTTTTAGCTAAAGTTGTTTTGATGCCTATAGTGTCCCTTAAAGGAACTCTCCAGTGCCAGTAAAACAGTTTGTTTTCCTGGCTCTAGAGAATCCTGGAGTGCCCCCTCCCGCATCCTATCCCATGTTGCTGAAGGAGTTTAAAACCCCTTCAGCTACTTACCTGAATCCAGCGCCGATGTCCCTCGACGCTGGGTCAGGCTCCGCTGATTTCCGCGAGAGAGTCTTAATGCACATGCGTGCATTAGACCTCCCCATAGGAAAGCATTATTCAATGCTTTATTATGGGGAAAATCTGATGCTGGAGGTCCGTGAGGGCGTCCAGCATCAGATAACCGACCAAAGGTCAGTTTGAATTCCGGAAGCCCTCTAGTGGCTGTCTGTTAGACAGCCACAGAGAGCAGACTTAGAGCTGCAATGTAAACATTGCAGTTCTCTGGAACTGCAATGTTTTACATTGCAGCACTTAGTGCAAAATGGTCACAGCACCTAGACCAATTCAATTAGCTGAAGTGGTCTGGGTGCTTTGCTTAGAGTGTCTCTTTTAAGCCCAGAGGGCAGCATTGAATGTCCTAGTAGTTTTTGCCGCCCACATGGGTGCTGCAATTCTCCCCTTGCGCGGTCGGAGGACCTGCCTTGCAATCCACTTTATAATGTACTTTTGTACTAACTTTTTAAGTACACTATGTTAAGCTGTAGTGGCTCTGGTGTCTATAGTGTCCCTTAAGAAGTGTATTTTTCTTGTTTAAAACTAGACTTAAAATTATATTTTTTTTAAACTGGCTCCTAACTTTGAGACATTGCTGAACACAAATGTTTATTTTATTGCCGTAAATGCAAACTGTAATATGACATTAACAGTTAAAAATGCTGTGCCGAGCTATGAAAGTCAAAACATTTCTTAATTTCTCACTTTTTCAGTTTTTATTCCTATTATATAGTTTCATATCTAAATATTTGATGTGAAAGGAAAGCCCTGTTTTTCCTGAACAAAATTATAATTAAGTGTGAGTGCACTTTGAAAGGTGAATTACGGTTGAACAGACATAGCGCAAATTAAATGTTTTGTTTACGTTTTGTACAATTGCCTCCGTCCTTAACGGGCTGAGGGTCAAGTTCAATTTGTGTGTGGGGAGGGGGTACTTGTTTTGAGATATATATATATATATATATATATATATATATATATATATATATATATATATATATACACACACACACAATGAAATTAAATTATTGTATTTTTTCAGGAAGCGAAATGCAAAGCCACAAGTTGTGCTCTCGGGTCCTGTGGCAAAGGGAAAGAGAGATGCAAGCAATATTGATGGTCCTGAAGACAATATTCTGGGAAAGAAGCTCAAGGTTGAATCCTCTGCTGACGAATTAAAGTAAGTCTTATTGAAAAATCTCTCTAGTGGTTTGGAAGTAGCCTTGTTTGTTATGAAGCCTACCTTTCCTTACTCTTGGAGCTTTAAGGGTAACTCCAGGCACCATAACCACTACAGCCTATCAGGAGACCATGGTGCAGTCACCAGGGTAAGAAGTCAAATCACTTATGGTTTGGCAATTCCAGGGTACCCTGGATGCCTGAAAGTTTTCTGGTCCCCTTAACGTTGCTAAAGCAGGAGGTTTAATTGTGCTTTCGCAGTATCAAATGTGTGCAACATCTCAAGGCAATCATTGACTGAGACAGTCGGCTAACGCTGACCTTTAACTGTGCATGAAAAGAGATATTAGAAGGGTCACTTATTCTTATATTACAATTGAGAGGTCTGAGCAGCCAGTTTTTGAAAGCCTGGGAGGCAGTAGTTCACAAGACAGGAGTTGCTATAATAATTTTTACTTGCAGTAAAACCACTTGGAATTTGGTTTCATACTAACCAGATCGTTTAGGACACTACTCTGTCCTGGTGACAATTTGAAATATTAGAGTTTGTAGCTGCGTTATCAAGGAAATTAAAGGTGAATTTAGGCAACGTTTTATACTGTAAATGTTTTGGCCAATAAGGCGTCACTCTGCTGCAATATGTTTAGAAACCGTAGAAGAAGGTAGTGAACAATTGCATGACATGAGAGATACTTTGTTTCTATCAATGTATTGAGGAGGCAAATTGTTCATTTTGTTTTTATTTAGCAACATTGTCTTAAGCACCAAAAGCCTTACATTCACTCATTCATTCACTCCTTTAGGTTCTAACTATGTTTTTGTTTTGGGTTAGAAACATTTTTACTCAACAGTGTGATATTGCTAATAAAATTAATTGCACTCACATTGTGTAAAGTTTTTAAGCGCTCCAAGGTGCCTCCCTAGTCACCACTGCTGACCAGGCAACAGACTGGGATACGGATTGTATGTAACAAAGATGTTCTATTATGGCAATAGGGATAATAAAAGTATTGATAATAAAAGCGTTATGGTGCTGTGCGTTTTGTTCCTGCAATTGAACTTCTCCAGGGAACTCAATTTAAAACACAATGAATGATGTACCAAATAATTCAACTTAATACACCCCTCCACCAATTCCACTTAAATAGGGCTAGTCCCAAAAGTTCATTGTTGGTGTGGTGGGTGTCTTCTCTTCCTCTTCCCCGATTGGTCCTCCCAATTAATAAAATCATCTGTCCTCCGATCCTGTAAAGTGTAATCTCCTTTTCGCAGCCGTTATCGATTTTTCCATGAGTCCTTATCAGAAGTGTGTTACTTCCTTTTACGTCCAGTCCAACATGGCCGTGTGTGCCATGGTGTATATCAGAACAAGTAAGCGAACTGAAGCGATCACCTCTTGGCGTTCGCCCAGGAGAATAAATGAAAATCTGTCTAAATTAAATAAATGGGAATATTATTGGTTACAATGAAGCCCTTAAAGTGGTTAATACTAATTGCGTCGTCGTGGCTATATATTAAACAATCATATTAAAGTGCCAAAGTTAAACAATCTCTTAAAGGGACACTATGGTCTCCAGAACAGCTTATTGTATTTGTTCTGGTGAGTATAATCACACCCTTTAGGCTTTCTGCAGTAAACACGGTTGTAGCGGACTCCTGGAAACCTGACTGGTTACCTCCGCTATTTTCCCTCTCCGCCAGACTGGAACCTTGTGTGATTTATGCTTGTTTGCCCCCAGTAACTAGACAAAACACAGTTCTGGGAGTCATCTGGTTTATTCAGGCACAACATGCTCAATTTATAAGCAGGCCCCCAGCATGGGGACTCCATACAAAAGTATAGCAAGCCACTCCTTGGCATCCCTGTGTCTAGGAGATAATGGAGTCCGAAAACTGTAACTTCATTATCTCTGTTACAGGGAAACATACAAAATATATATACAATCCCCCAATATCCACAGGAACCCCACAAGTGTTATATCCCCAGATCCGAGCACCCAAGTTGACCAAATAGTGCTCAGATGCGTTTGGTAGAAGTGATTCGCCACCGGGGTAAAGTTCTGACCGGTCGGCCACAAGGTCAAAGCCCAAAACCGTTCCATAGAAAGAAGGGAAGTGTTGTACAAACACTGTCAAAGGTATTCCATTGCTTCCAGAAAGAGAGTGCTCCTCCTGGTTGATGGTCTTTCTCCCGAAGAGTGCTCTCCTACCTGGTCGGGGCATGGAGATGGTAGCCGTAGAGTTTCCCCAATGTTCGCGAGGTTGCCTATCTGAAAAGGGTTCCGGGCTTTCGATGACCTTGTCCCGTTACCGGTGTAGGGGAGACCAAATGGCCACCATTCCTTCGACCACGTGTGTTCGGTTATGCGAAATGACGGGCACCCAGGGGAAGCACTAATTAATTGTTTCTTTTGTGGTTTAACACCTACGGGGTGGTCGGTGTTCCAGTTCCAGTGTTTTAACAAGTTAAGGGGGGGGGGGTCTCCGTTAGGGAGCAGAACCGGGTGGGTTTGGGTATGATAACTCCCGAATGTAGTAAAATAAAATACTCTCAACAAACAGTGTATTCCGCCACAACAGTCTTTTCAGAGAAAAGGCAGTGTTTACATTGCAGTCTAAGGATACCGCCACTGGCCACTCCTCATATGGCTACTATAGGTGCTTCCTGGAACAGAAACTGCACTGACATTCAGTGTCTCCACCCTCTGCATGGAGACACTGAACTTTCCTTATAGAGATGCATTGATTCAAGGAGATGTTGATTGGCCAGGTCTGTGTTTAGCTTGTGCTGGTTCTGCCCCTGATCTGTTCAAAATGTTTAAAGTAGTAAAAGTGTATAGACCCTGTTCCTGTTGGCAATGTAAAATAGGGAATAAGACCTACACAGTATTTTTTTCGGAAATACTACTGAGCCGTATTGAATCTATTATGTGGACATTGTGCTGTGTATGGCTGTTTGCAAACTAATGTTTTTGTTAATTATTGTTTTGGATTTTGTTTGTGGTGTGCATAACCGGATATAAATTGAATACTTGTATGGAGAGTTAACCAGATCAACTCAGTGACTATTATTATTATTATTTATTTATTGACAAAATAAATAGCTGTTTATTCTTTTTTCATCATTTGAATGATCGGGGTTTAAGGCAATTTGTCAGTTAATTGGATAGCTCACTGAGGTTTTTGTTAATGCGGTATGTACTCTCTCTAAATGGAATTTTATTTATATATCTATATCTATCTGAAGGACTTCTAGTTTTCTCCACTCTAGTACACTTCATGTTCTGTGTGGTACCATTAGAGCTCCCAACACAATCCCTACAATTAATGATTTTAGATTGGAATCAGTCCTTGCCTTCTGTATGAGGCACCTTAAGTTGTGTGTTTTTGCCATGGTCAAAAGGGGGCGGGGCCTGACCTGCAAACTGAACGGCCCCGCATGGTGGAGGAGCTCCCGCTATGAAGGCTGTTTATAGGGAGTCACTCGCAGATCTAATGCCTCAAACGGTACTAGGGTATGCTACCCAAGATGGGGGCACCGTGGCGAATCGCCAGATACCAGACTCGAGCGTATCCCGCACTCGTGAACCCAAGGTAGCAGGCCGAGGCCTGCGGTGGACAGAGCTGGGGGGGAGATGGCCGCTCTCCTCGCTCCTACGCCGGAGCTACTGAGCCACTGCTTACCTGCTTCCTCCCCCCCCCCCCCCCCCCCGGTGATCCCGGTCCAGCTTATTAAGGCAACAGGGCTACGACAAGCACAGGCAGCGGAGCATCACAGGCAACCCCTTGCGACACAGGCCTACACAATGGCGGACGCCACGTGTGGCCACAACTACCAGACTCTGACGAAGCTTGAAGCCATACTCAATGCCTTCTGGGTGAAATTGGCCAGCAGAGAACGGCAGCCCGAAGAACAGGTACACTCACCCAGCAAAACAGCCACGATGACTCCCACCCAACAGGAGCTAAAAGATGGCGCTGACGGCGGAGACCTCTCTCGCGTGCTCATAAACATACAAGACTGCACCGCACAGTGACTCCTGGCCGAGGGGGCCTGCAGGCTCCCCCCAGACCCTGCATGACACCGAGAACCGCAACGCAACCAAAAGCAGGCAAGCTCCCTTCACAACACCGAGCCCAGACAATGACATGGAGAGCCCCAAAGTCATGGTCAGGGACACTATCTACCTGCAATGCCAACGCAGGCCCCCACGGTGACAGGCGGAAGAGACAGCCACTGGGACCAGCAAAGCAGCGTCTTGTTATGCCTCAGCAGGACCTTCAAGCACCCCTGACACCCTTCCCTACGCTGGGTATAGGATGAAAGAGAACCCACGTGCCGGGAAACACAGAGGTCCAGGCCTGGAGCCTCTGATACAATGGACACTATCTATGACCATACTGTAGCCTCCTAAACCGGGACTTACTAATAACATAGAACTCTAACGTAAAATTCACTGCTTGATCGTTTTTCTTTGTTTATGTTCTTTATCCATGCTCTTTACTGATGTTCTGTTTAGTACTCTCATATTAACCTTTCAATAAATGTATAAGGCCTTAACAAACGGATCAGTTAGCTCCTAGATTGCCTCTCACCTGCCAATTTAAAAAAACGACAAGCCCGCCTGCCTGGCACTATATGTTTATCTCACCTGTTTTATACTCGAGACACATAGACATATCTAAGCGCACATATCGACCGCTTACCAGTGTAATTAAACATATGAGATATGCATGATGAACCAGAGCCCAAGCTACTTTAGTCATAAAGTGTGTGGCTGTCTCAAATGTATATTAATCTTGCTATAAAAATGTGCCGACTCAGCAAAATGAAACACGGCAATTGCTTTAAATGTTCAAACTTTCATGTAACATGTTTCATTGTGGATAATGCAAGTTCCTGCTTCTGTTATTGAGACAATGCAGGACGATCTGTTAAATTGTGCACAATAAAAATAAAGAATAAACAAAAATAAATGGCCAAAACATGCATTTTATGCTGCTCTGAAATAATAAAAGACCAAATTGCCTTGAATCAAATATATATATATTTACTGTCTTCAATATTCCTTAAGCATAGGCCGAAAGTTGATTGTTCCTTGGGGTTGTTTAATGTGATATCACATTAAAAAAGAAAATCACTTTGTTCTGTTTTATTGCAGCCTTGCAGACTTAATGCCAAGAATAAAAGTGCAAGCAGTGGATACAATAGACGGCTGTACACATGAGGTAAGCTAATTTACCTATATTATGGGTAACCTACTTGCAAGTTTCCAGCTGTTCACCACAGGTACAAGTTGATTGGTTAGCCAAGTAGATACAGGTTAGTTTGCAGAACTTAAATGTGTTGCTAAAAAGAGGTTAACCCCTTAAGGACACATGACATGTGTGACATGTCATGATTCCCTTTTATTCCAGAAGTTTGGTCCTTAAGGGGTTAAAGGGATACTCCGGCCCCTTAAAGTGACACTGTAGTGTCACTACAACTTATTGTATTTGTTCTGGTGAGTAGAATTATTACTTCAGGCTTTTTGCGGTAAACACTGTATTTTCAGAGAAAATCCAGTGTTTAAATTACAGCATAGTGATAACTCCACTGGCCACTCCTCAAGTGGCTGCTAGAGGTGCTTCCTGGGGCAGTGCTGCGCAGTGAGCAGAACTGCCATTCAGTGTTTCCACCCTCTGCATGAAGACACTGAACTTTCCTCATAGAGATGCATTGATTCAATGCATTTTATGAGGAGATGCTAATTGGCCAGGACAGTGTTTGACTTGTGCTGGCTCTGCCCCTGATCTGTCTCCTTGACAATCTCAGCCAATCCTATGTGAAAGAATTGTGATTGGCTCAGATTCTCACTTCTGATGTCAGCCATGCAGGCAGATCAGAGGCAGCAGCTGGAGACTTAAATGCAAGCTTTTACTATTTTTAGGGGGGGGGCTAGATGATGGTTTTAACTCTGTAGGGTCAAGAATACATGTTTGTGTTCCTAACACTATAGTGTTCCTGTAACAAATTAATCTTGATTACTAGTACGTATAATTGATTTGAGTGGGCAGGCAGTTTGTTTTAAATCAAAGAAAGGAAAAGTTGCCTGCGCTCTTCCCAAATTCCTATGCATAATTAAACAATGAAGGTTATTTAGTTACTCTAATGGCCATGAGGGGGATACCCACATGCCACATCAAGGCAAACCTCTTAGGTGGGTCCTTCACTATTTAAAGCAGGGCTGTCCAACCTGCGGCCCCCCAGATGTTGCTGAACTACAACTCCCATGATTCTTTCAAACAGCCAGGGAATCATGCGAGTTGTAGTTCAGCAACATCTGGGGGGCCGCAGGTTGGACTGCCCTGATTTAAAGGTTAACCCCTTAACGCCGTTACGGCGTTCTATGCCGTCGCGGCTTTAATGGGCTTTAAAGCCGTTGCGGCGGCATAGAACGCCGTAACGGCTTGCAGCCCCAGGAGCAGAGGTGTACTCACCTCCGCCGCGATCCTCTTCTGGGGGGCTGTCTGAGAGCCCAGGCAGCCCCCCTCCGGCAAATGAGGCCCCCGGGGGCCATGTGATCGCTCTCAAAGAGCGATCACATGGCCCCCTATAGCTGGCTATGGATCTGCCAGCAGGGGGACTGTTTAAAATATTAGACAGTCCCCCTGCTGGTAGGTAGTGTAAAAAAATAAATATAAAAATGTTATAAAATAAATTAAATGGCTTTTTATATATATATAATATGTATATATATTATATATATTATATATATATGTAACGTCATACGTAATGTATTTTAATATTAATATTAGTATATATATTAATATTAAAATACACTTAGAATGACGTTACATATATATAATATGTATATATATTATATATATAATAGATCTACATATATATATTATATATATATACGCATAATTACAATAATAAATAAATAAAATAATTAAATAAATAAATAAAATATTGAAACAAAATATAAAATAAATTATATATTCATATGTAATTTCATTCTAACTGTATTTTGTTATTAATATATATATATATTGGAAACAGAATACACTTAGAATGACATTCTATATATATCTATCTATATATAAAATACAAATAACCGTAAATATATATAGAGAGATAAATACATATAATTACATAAAAGATTACATTAGTATACACGTAGAATTTATATACCTATAAATGCATATATATTAAAATTCTACGTGTATATTTAAGTAATTTTTTAACATAATTATGTCATTTGATTAATTAAAATTTGATTGACATGCCTGACAACACAGGGAGAAAGTGCAGAGAATTTAATTCGCATGCACTATATTAGACCCTGTAACTCTCCAAGACACCATAAAACCTGTACATAGGGGGTACTGTTTTACTCGGGAGACTTCGCTGAACTTAAATATTAGTGTTTAAAACTGGTAAATTGTATTACAACGATGATATTTTAAGTAAAAGTGAAGTTTTTTGCATTTTTTACAAACAAACGGCACTTTTATGGACTATATTATTGTTGTAATATGTTTTACTGTTTTAAAACACTAATATTTGTGTTTAGTGAAATCTCCCGAGAATAACAGTACCCCACATGTACAGGTTTTATGGTGTTTTGGAAAGTTAGAGAGTCACATATAAGGCTTGCATTTCATTTTTTTGACATTGAAATTTGCCAGATTAGTTATGTTGCCTTTGAGACCGTATGGTAGCCCAGGAATAAGAATTACCCCCATGATGGCATACCATTTGCAAAAGTAGACAACCCAAGGTATTGCAAATGGGGTATGTCCAGTCATTTTTAGTAGCCACTTAGTCACAAACACTGGCCAAATATTCGTTTTTTGCTTTTTTCACACAAAAACAAATATGAACGCTAACTTTGGCCAGTGTTTGTGACTAAGTGGCTACTAACAAAGACTAAACATACCCCACGTTCAATACCTTGGGTTGTCTACTTTTTCAAATGGTATGCCATTATGGGGGTAATTCTCATTCCTGGGCTACCACACCGTCTCAAAGGTAACATTACTAATCTGGCAAATTTCAATTTGAAAATGGAACGTTCTATATTTGACCCTGTAACTTTCCAAAACACCATAAAACCTGTTAATGGGGGGTACTGTTGTACTCGTGAGACATCGCTGATTACAAATATGTGCATTTTGTTGCCGTAAAACCTAACAGTATTATGACATTTACAGCTAAAATGTGAGGCGGAACTACAAATTTTAAAAAAAAAATCAAATTTCTCACAGTTTTTTTTAATTTTATTCATAATAAATTGTTTCAAATACAAATATTTTATATGAAATGAAAGCCCTGTTTCTCCTGAACAAAATGATATATAATAAGTGTGGGTGCATTTAATATGAAAGAGGGGAACTACGGGTGAACAGACATATAGCGCAAATTCCAGTTTTTGTTTACGTTTTGTTTTGATCAGAACGTGTACTATTGACTCCGTCCTGAAGGGGTTAAATCGCTTTTGTTTCTGTTTATGCAGCCCTAGCCATGCCTCATCTGGCTGTGACTCACACTTCCTGCATGAAGAAAAGCTTTCGTTTTCAATCAGATATTAACTTGCTTTAGAAAAAAAAAATTCAACTTGGTGTAGTGCAGATATTGTTGGACATTTAAAGTGCAACCACTGTAACATTAATTTCAATTTCAACTTAGTGTCACTTGGATAGTAAATTAAAGTGGCAAACACCATGTAAACATGTACTAACCATATTATATTTAGTGCATTTTTTTTTAAACACTTAATCAGCATTATTTTAACCACAACTAAAGCGCCCACCCAATTGAGATGAGTTTTATATAGCAAAATACAGATGCATTCATAATTAGTTGTATTACACACCCATGTATCTCTAAATTTGTGTAGGCATGCCTGTTGCTTGGAATAATTAACCTGTTACTACTTTTTCTGTGTGTTTTATGGGTTGCGTCTTTTTTTATGCAAGGTACATACGTGTATCAATGAACTAACTTGTGGATACATGACTTAAATGTTTCAGAAAGTAGTAGTTTCTGTATTTTTTTGCTAAAATTCATGATGAATTCTGTCTTAAATCTGCATTGACTCTACACATATTAATTTTCTGCTTGTAACAGTTAAACCTGATTTTCTTCTACCCTATTTTCTTAACTCTAGGTTGCACTTCCTGCAGATGATGAATATATGCCCCTTAAACCACGAATTGGGAAAGCTTCAAAGGTGGGTACTGTATAGTATTAAACCATATTGCCTTACAACTTTTAACATCTAAAAAAAGAGTTCACCATTTCCATTATTTAATGTACAAATCTGTTCTTTCATGGCTCAATACTTGTCGGCCAGTTTGTGATAATTTCTACCCCTCTTATTTTTCCTACTATTATGTTTAACATGTGCTTGCATTGTGATCAAACTTAGTTTTTTTGCAGTCACTTTGCTGTAAGTGTGTGTTGGTCTGCTGCAGAAGCTATGCTGTGACTGCACATACAGCACTTTTCCCCAATACATTGCCCTGCTCAGAGCCTTTTACAATGCATCTCTATGAGGGGCATTGGATAAATCCATAAGGGATAGCCTAACAATTTTTGTGTGTCACGGCATAATGTGCGTTTAAACTGGATTCTAAAGAACTAGTTAAAACATTTTTTTTTTCTTATTTCTTTACAGGAGTATCCATTCATTTTAGATGCTTTCCAGAGAGAAGCCATTCTCTGTATAGATAATAACCAGTCTGTTCTGGTGTCGGCTCATACTTCTGCTGGAAAAACAGTCTGCGCTGAGTAAGTAACACTAGACATTTTTCCCATGGACATTTTACAATCCTGAGTTCTACTGATAAATGTAACGATACATTTGCTGTTTCTCTTTGACTGGCACATTTGAAACTGTAGAGAAATGGTCATTCTCCAGGGTTAAGACCCCTATTAGGTTTTGACTTGTACCTCCAGATTCTCTTTATCTATTGCTCCAGTAACTGGTTGGGTCAGCCTATCTCATGATTTGTGCCATGAGCTTTTCAACCATCTGTGATGCATCACTGAACCGCTAAAGAGATGGGGCTATCAAAGACTGCAATGCCCAAAAGACGTTGGCTACTTCCCTTGAGCACATAGCATAAATCCTATACAGGCAGCATGGGGCATGCTCTGTAAAACTAACCTGATAGAGATTATATCCCAGGCAATGGTAGCTTAAAAAAAAGATAATCTAGTAGTATTTGCAGTAATTCTCTTATCCTGACTTGAAGTATATGTCAGAAGGGATGTGTAGGAGTTAGAACTCCGTATTTGAGAGATTTTTTCCAATATGGGTGTGCTCTCAAATAGTAGTTATAGGGATAAGAATCAATGCACAGGCAAAATGTAGTCTCTATTATGTTTCCAAATCATCTGTTTTAGCTGTTAAAAAATACATCACTGTGAAGTCTAATAGCATCCTAGGCCAAAAATAAAGGGTCACTCTATGCAACTTGACTGCTTGACGTTCCTATAGTAGTTATGGTACCATACTCTTTTTTGCCTTGTAAAACGTCCTGACTACTCATGTCAGTTAAAGTGGCACTGTCTCCATCAGGGGACTTTGGCGAATTCGCCAAGGCCCCTGACGATGACATCACTACTACTGGTCCAGCGGCTACTTACTGGAACCTGTTCCTTGCGGGCACCGCCATCTTAATTACGTTGAATCCTTCAGCTGACATCACTGCTGTAATTCGCGCATGCACAAGACTATAGCATTAAAGGGTCACAGGATCCTCCATTGACACAACCAACTTCCTGCTGACTGGCGGGATTACTCTTAGATTCCGCCTTAAGTCTGAGAAACTTAGGTGGAGGAGAAATACAGAGACAAAGTAGTCCCTACCTTGCTTCTGTATATATCTTGACTGGGTTGAAATTTCAGCAAGATTCCAACTTCGTCTAAATGAGTATTTCATAAAGATTCTACTCACTGGAGTTTGCTTGAAAGTAGGCTATTTACAGTAGTCTCTTTTCAGTAGGAGTTGAGACAGTTTCTTGTAGAACTGGTGGACTGTGGTTGGTATTGGTTAATACCAAGTGACTCTGCTAAAAGTGAAAAAGCAGGTTTATTTTTTTTACTTTTATTTTATTTCCTTTTTTTTTTTAATATAGATATTTTTAATCTTGCTGATTTTATTTAAAATGTCCCTTGTTTTATTAAAATTTTTCTCTTTGCTGTTTTAATTTAAAACCTTTTTTCCCTTTTTCTAATATATATTTTTATTTCTTAACTGTTTTTATTTAAAACTTTTTCCCTCCCTTTTATTTTATATTTTTTTGATCTTTCTGTTTTTATCCCCCTCCTTGTGGATGCTGCTACTGCTGAGCTAATTAGGGGGAGTGCCCCTTAATTTCCAACTGTGTGGGATTTCTATTGCCAATATAAACCTATTACTGACTTGGAGCTTGCTCACTGGAGTTTGCTTGAAAATAGCTTAAATAGGCTATTTAAAGTAATATCTTAAGTAGGCGTTGAAAAAGGAGTCTAAACCAAGAGGGTAAATATTTTTTTGCTCACTTGTGTTTTTTGGTAGCTTGGGATGAGTGCTAGCAAGATTGCGAGTTTTACTCAGTGCACATCCATCTTCATGTATGCATGCCTGGATGAATCTGTCCAGGGTCCATACCTCTGTGGCGGTTGTGAGTGAGTGGCTTTTCTGGAAGCTCAGATTGGATATCTGGACAGAAAAAACACTGAAGGAGATCGACAATCTTGAGAGGAGTTTGCTGCTCACTGAGCAAAGTTTAGTGGGGGGCAGATGAGACAGTTGGAGAACAGGCACATAGCTGGGTAACAGTGAGGCGAGCAAGTGGGGGAGGGGGGGGAGGAAGGAAGATTTAGCTAGTCCTGATCATGTGCAGCCTAATAGATTTGACCGTTTGAGTGAAGGTGTTAGGAGCATTAGATCCGGAGTAGCTGTACTACAGGAAGCTGTTCCTTCTAACAGTCGTGGGAACAGCCCCTCTAGTACGGGTGGGATTGAGAGTGTAAGGAAGTCTAGACAGGTTGTGGTGGTAGAGGACTATATTATTAAAAGAATAGGTAGGGTAATCTGCCACTCTGGTAGTCTCAACCGGACAGTTTGCTGTCTCCCGGATCTGGCATGTTATGGAGGAATTATTGGGAGGGGCAGGGAATGACCCAGCTGTCATGGTCCATATTGGTATTAATGAGAGTCAGAGGAAAATGGAAGGTCCTGAAGAATGAGTTCAGGGAACTAGGAAGTAAGCTAAAGAAAAGGACCTCCAAGGTAATATTTTCAGAAATATTATCTGTGCCGCGTGCTACAGCAGAAAGGCAGCGGGAGATTAGAGAGGTCAATGCGTGGCTGAAGTCTTGGTGCAGAAAAGAGGGTTTGGGTTTTTAGAGCAATGGGCCGATTTTGCACTTGGGTACAACCTGTATAGCTGAGATGGATTGCACCTAAATAGAAGAGGGTCTGCTGTGCTAAGGGATAGGATGGCTAGAAGGTTGGAGGAGATTTTAAACTAGTAGTAGGGGGGAGGGGTCGCAGCAATCTAGAAAATGGAGATGCGATAGAAAGGAGATGGGCTTTAGCTCAGTATAAGGGTGTTGGAGATGGGGAGAGGGGCAAGCTCAGAACAGAGGAGGTATGTAATATTGATAAAAATTCACAAAGTACAAATAACTCATGATAATATTAAAAGTATGCTTACTAATGCAAGGAGCCTAATAGGCAATTGCATACACTAAACAATATGATATAATGGGCATAACAGAAACATGACTGGGCAGTTAAAACAAGAAGGGTGGTGGGGTATGTTTGTATGTCAACCATGAATTAAAGTCAAATCTTAGGCATGTGGAGTGTGACGAGGAAAATGTGGAAGCTTTATGACGAGGAAAATGTGGAAGCTTTATGGGTAGATACCTGCTTGGCGCAAACCAAAGGAAATCAATTATCGGTTGGGATATGTTGTAAACCACCTAATGTAAATATTAATGAGGAAGAACAGCTGTTGGAGCAAATTGGGAAATCTGCAAATCTGTGTAACAAGTTAATTATTGGAGACTTTAATTACCCGGACATAAATTGGGATAGAGGGACTAGTACTTTAGCAAGGGGAACCAGGTTTTTGAATGTGTTAAATGACACCTTCATGTCACAACTGGTACAAGCACCAACTAGAAAGGATGCTTGTCTGGATCTTGTTATAACAAACAATGTTGATCTTTTGACCAACATTCAAGTAGGGGAACATTTGGGAAATGGTGATCACAATATGGTAGTATTTTAAATAAACTCAAAAAAGCAAAAGCATGTGGGGTATACTAAAACGTATAATTTTTAAAAAGCCACGTTCAATAAGGTTAGGGCAGCTCTACAAAATATCGACTGGCATAAACTCCTTAGTGAAAACTGGAAACTCTTCAAACAAATATTAGAAAGGTACATTTCTCAATATGTACCATTGGGTATTAAATAAAGAAACAAATTGAAACCAATGTGGCTTAGTAGAAAAGTAAAACAATAGATTAAAAATAAGAAAATGGCATTTGAAGCATTTTGAAATCAGAGGCATCCTATATAAGAAAGCAAAAAGGCAATTAATAAAGTAGCAAAACTAGAAAATTAGAAATTGATAGCCAAAGAATGCGAAACCAACCCCAATTTTTTTTTTTCCCCAAGTACATCAATTCTAAACAAAAAATGAAAGTGTAGGTAAACTGGAAACGGATATGGAGCTGTTATTTAAAAATTACTGCCTTTTCCTGGTCTTCATTAACTATTTTTCATCACTATATATTGAGGATCCTATGGCAAGAGATATGCAAATGATTGCTGCAAACAAACTTGCAGATAACTTGTGATTGGATGACTCTAGACAAGGTGCTACAGCAGTTAAAGAAAATTAATGTAAATAAAGCTCCAGGACCTGATGGTATTCACCCACGAGTACTTAAGGAGCTAAGTGGGGAAATAAGTGAACCTCTGTATTTAATCTCTTAAGATTCTTTTGTTTCAAGTATTGTACCAGAGGATTGGAGGAAGGCAGATGTCATTCCAATATTTAAAAGGGGGAAAAGGGTTCAAAGTCCTTGCCTGTAAATTATAGACCTGTGAGCTTAACTTCTGTGACTCGGAAAATATTTGAAGGGATAATATTCAGGAATTCATTGGGAAGAACTTTATTCGCAATAATCAGCATGTCAAACTAACCTACCGTATATACTCGAATATAAGTCGACCCGAATATAAGTTGAGACCCCTAATTTTACCCCAAAAAACTGGGAAAACTTATTGACTCGAGTGTAAGACTAGGGTGGAAAATGCAGCAGCTACTGGTAAATTTCTAAATAAAATTATATCCCCCCAAAATTATATTAATTGAATATTTATTTACAGTGTTTGTATATAACGAATGCAGTGTGGGTGTGTATATAATGCTGTGTGTGGGTGTGTATAGAATGCAGTGTGTGTGTGTGTATATGAATGCAGTGTGTGTGTGTGTGTGTGATGCAGAGCCTTGGTGGGGGGTGGGCATTTTTTTTTTTAAATTATTTTAATATTAAATTTTTTTTTATATATATATATTTTATTTTGAATATTACATTTTATTTTATTTAAATTGTTATTTATTTTTATTTTTTCGTCCCCCCTCCTGCTTGTTAGCTAGCCAGGGAGGGGGGCTCTCATTCCCTGGTGGTCCATTGGCAGTTCAGTGGAGGGGGGCTGGCAGAGAGCTGTAACTTACCTTCACAGCAGCTCCTGTCAGCGCCCTTCTCTCTCCTCCGGTCAGCTCCCCTGTCAGCAAGTCTCGCGGCTGCGCGGAGCGTTACCAACGGTAACCCGTGCCAATGCTCTGACCCCGCGGCTCTCGAGAGACTTACAGAGGGAGCCTGCAGTGCCAGGAAAACGGATTGTTTTCCTGGCACTGGAGTTTTCTTTTAATGGTAAATTTTCAAGCTGGACAAAAGTGGTAAGTGGTGTCCCTCAGGGTTCTGTTTTGGGAGCGCTTCTATTTAACATTTTATAAATGATCTTGAAATAGGCATTGAAAGCCATGTTTTAGTGTTTGCAGATGACACAAAACTTTGTAAAGTAATAAAATGTGAGCAGGATATTGCTTTGCTGCAGATGGATTTAGATAGATTGGGTACTAAAATGGCAGATGAAATTTAATGTAGAGAAATGCAAAGTTGTGCACTTCGGCGTAAAGAATGCACAAGCAATTTACACCCTAAATGGTAGTGAATTAGCGATAACCACACACGAGAAGGATTTGGGAATTGTTGTAGACAACAAATTAGGCAGCAGTATGCAATGTCAATTTGCAGTTGCTAAAGCCAGTAAGGTTTGGTTATGTATAAATAGGGGCATATATTCTCGGGATGAAAATATAGTAACACCACACCTTGAATATGCTGTGCAATTTTGGACACATGTTCTAAAGAAGGATATCATGGCACTAGATAAAGTGCAGAGACGAGCTACAAAATTGATAAAAGGAATGAAGCATTTTAGTTACGAAGAAAGGTTAAAAAAGTGAATCTCTTTAGTTTGGAAAAACGGCACCTCAGAGGGGATATGAGAACATCATACAAATATATTCGGGGCCAGTACAAACCATTATCTGGAAATCTATTCATAAACAGGGCTATACATGGGACACGAGGTCATACATTTAGGCTGGAAGACAAGAGATTTCATCTAAGGCAAAGAAAAGGTTTTTGTTTTTTTTTACAGTAAGATTAATAAGGATATGGAATTCTCTGCCTGAAAAGGTGGCTTTATCAGAGTCCATACAGATGTTTAAACAGAAATTGGATACATACTTCCAAACATGCAGGGATATAATTTCTAATTAGTGGGGTAATAGCTGCTTGATCCAAGGAGATATCTGACTGCCATTTTGGGTTCAAGAAGGAACTTTTTCCTAGTTTTTTGAAAAATTGTAAGTGCTTCAGATTGGGTTTTTGCCTCTTTTAGATCAACAGCAAAAACATATGTGAGAGAGGCTGAAGTTTATGGACGCAAGTCTCTTTTCAGCTCTGTAACTGTATATCTTTATGAAATTCATTTTTTTTCGGAGAGGTTATAGTGCTTCTTTAAACAAGCATTGCTTCCTGATTTCACTGTACAAATATGTATGTCTTGAGCATAACACTTTCTTCTTGCAGGCTGTCTGATTTAACCTCTCCTCTCTATTTTGCTTAGTTTTTCACTCCTATTATCTCCGTGTGACCTTACAGGTATGCCATTGCCCTTGCTCTCCGTGAAAAACAGCGTGTTATTTTCACAAGTCCCATAAAAGCACTCAGTAACCAGAAATACAGAGAGATGTATGAAGAATTCCAAGACGTCGGGCTAATGACGGGCGATGTCACAATTAATCCCACTGCATCATGCCTTGTCATGACAACTGAAGTAATTATTTTTCTCTATGTATATAATTATATATTGTTTAATTTTATGTTTCCGTTTTTATTAAACTCTATTTGGTCTGTTTAATTGTTGGTTCCTGTGTCTTGTTTTAGATTTTGAGAAGTATGTTGTACCGAGGATCTGAAGTGATGAGAGAAGTTGCATGGGTTATATTTGATGAGATTCATTACATGAGAGATGCAGGTATTCTTTGTGATTGCTAATGTTTATTCCCATAAATTTATGTAATCTTAAAATAGGTTTTTCTAAATGATAACCCCCGCCGGTCCAAAAGGGGGGGGGGGCAGGAGGGGGAACGGTGGCTCAAGCTGTGCCTTGCAGTGTTTTGGGGCGGCGGGAGAGCGGCCGTCTCCCCCATGTCCACCTCGTGTGTAGGCCTCAATGGCTGGATGATCGGGACCCGAGCGTATGACCTCGGGAGAGGTGTCATCCCGTAGGTCTTGGTGTCCTGAGTCGCTTAGGAGCCAAATGAAGTCGGGTCACCGGTTCTGCTCAGCAGGATTCGTTTTTTTTTTGCGTGAGATTGCAGGAGCAACAGCAACATGCGTTTGCTCTGCTGCCAGGCCCCGCCCCCAACACAGTTTTTTTAACCTGCATTTCTCTGAATGTAAAATTGCCATGGCTTGTTTTTATAACATTTTGTTTTGAGCAGAATGCAGTGTGTCCTGTCTGGTATGAAATGCAACAGGCACTCCTTTACCCTTTGGGCACCCCTGCTCTAAGTGATACATTTTCTGTGTATTCTAGAACTACAGCTTCCATGGTGCTTTGGCATGCTAAAGGCATGCAAAGCATAATGGGAGATGTAGTTCTACATCTGGGGATCTACCTTTTGTGCATCACTGACTTAGAGGATTAATGCATTTGCTTCCTGCACTATACATAATACAACTAATTTGCTTTAAGAGATATAAGGCATTCACATGCTCTGTTATCACACCAACATATGCCCTGATGGAAATCTTGTTTTCTTTGACAGAAAGAGGTGTAGTATGGGAGGAAACCATAATTCTTCTTCCAGATAATGTACATTATGTGTTTCTTTCTGCCACCATACCCAATGCCCGGCAGTTTGCTGAATGGATCTGCCATCTCCATAAGCAGGTATTTACATTGATCCTTTCATAAATGTTTTTTTGTGTGTGTGTCCTCCAAATCTGCAGTAGTTTACGTTTAACTTAAACACATATTCTTGTAATTGTCCTATTTCTAGTTAAATCCCCCTCTCATAATATTGTAAAGCGCTACGGAATCTGTTGGCGCTATATAAATGGCAATAATAATTTCATGGATTAGTTTGTCTGGGAGTTGCATTTCTACAGTTTTTAATTTCCCAATTGAAATACATGTGACAAACTACTTCCCTGAATAATGAGCAGTGCAGAAGAAAATATAGTCTGCAAATCTCTCTAGATCTATAGCTCATCTAATGTCGTCAGAATTAGAAACGTTGAGCGACTCCTTCCATTTGGTTACTAGAATCTTGATAGAGTACAAATGTTCTATTTTCAGGGGGGACAAATTGCTATTTAGAGTGGGCTAAAATGCTCACAGGCATTCCTGGCCCAATCTTGAATTCAGTGCATAATTGATTTAGACTTGCCTCTAGCTGCTAAATAGGGGAAATAAGCTGCTATCAATGAGGACTTAAATTCAAGAGCTGGTAAATTTAAAAAATTGAGTGCCCGATGGTGTAGTTTAACTAGGACTTTTAATATTTATGATAATTCTGTGTGTTTATGATATAGTTGGTGTTGTGTTTGTGTTTTTTCTTAAGCTATTGTTTATTTATAAATGTAACTTCGTATTCTGTAAACAGAAACTAATTGCTAAATTTAGATCTTTAATTTTAATCTAGAAAATAAAATATCTTGGCTTGTTTTATTTATGTTTAAAGCTTTTATCCTTTTTGTGTTACCAGCCTTGTCATGTCATCTATACAGACTACCGACCTACTCCATTGCAACACTACATCTTTCCAGCAGGTGGAGATGGACTTCACCTTGTGGTGGATGAAAATGTAAGTTAAACTTGTTAGTGCACCTGAGAAGATGCATTCTTTTCAGGATCACGTCAAACCCCTGGAGCATATATCAGTTTGAGTATCACTTTCATAAAGCTCCTGTGATACTTTTCCTCACTTGCTTTGAGCACTCATTGTACATTGTTATATGGGGTTGCCAAAATCTAAAATGATCAGCTCAAGTGTTATAAATGTATATTTTTACGCAATGTTTACTTAAATGCTGTTAATGTATAACTTAAAAGATATGGGGGGGGTCTGACCGCCAAGCTGGACGGACGTGGAGCACCTCGGCTCCCCGACGAAACCTAAATAAACAGCCCAAAATTACCCTATTTCACCTGACAAATAACCAGCTCTGGCAAGAAGGTAAAGGGGACCCAAGCAACAACCCTCGGGGCAGCCGTCGGCTCCCGTCCTACCGGCGATGCCGACCGACTGGCGGATGGGATTGCGGCCTGCTGTGAGGCTCTGACGGGAGAAACGGACAATCTCCTGTGCTTAGTCCGGCGGGACCCCACTGGAGATGCAGTGACCCTTTATGCCGTTTGAGCAGCGGTAAGACAAACCCAAGACCGCATGGCAAAACTCAAGATGGCCGCGGCGCCTACCATAAGCCAGAGAAAAAAGGGCGGTAGCGGTGGAGCAACGGCTGGACAGTCTGGGAACCGGTGCTGAATAGAACATCTGCAGACAAACGGCGACCTCCCCCCTCACAACGGATAACTGCAAAGGGCGCATACTTACCAAGGAGGCTCAGCTCAGTACTAAGAGCATACTCCTATCACCCGAGGCATCATCTCCCACTGTTACCGGTGGGCCTGTGGGGACCCTAGCAGGACTCTGACCCTAAACATGGGGAAGCAGCAGACATGGGGCACGAACTCTACTCCCTACCTGAGGCAGGCTCCGGCAGACACACAGGAACGGATACATTCCTGACCGACAAGTACCCAAGCTAATAAGATTTCAGCGCGAACCACAAGGGACTTGCTCATAGCCATAACGCCGGCTAATCCAACACTGCTGCAGGAACAACCAAGAGGCTGCTAAACATAAACATAGTACTGTACATCCTCTATTTGACATTATACCGTCACCATTACTCACCACCTCTGCAAGCACTTAAAATGTCTGAGCACACATGTATACCCACCCGGCAAGCCCAGCGCTCCACTGTCCTCCTGGTGGTTAACCATTCATCAGTGTATAGAAATCTGTACCTGCTGTTATGAATAGCCTGTAATTCAATAACTATATAACAATCGTACAACTAAGCATGTATGGATTAACAGTTTTACCTGCTCGTACCTAGCCAGTTATATTTTATACAATTTCAGAAATCTTATGTACACTCTCTGCACAAGCCATGCTTTCCTCTTTTTGTCTCTTCTCTATTTCTCCATGACATGTGCATTATGCTAACATACTTAAAACCAAACGTGAAACTAAACTACATTACTAGAGATCATATTAATATCATAAAAATGTGCCTGTATATCAAATGCCATGACATGTAATACCAATGCTCACCTGTTATACCGGATGTCGCTGTTGTGGCAGACACCGGCAATTTGTTCATTTCGTGCACACCCAAAATAAAGAATTAAAAAAAAAAAAAAAGGATATGAAGGGGATGTGTATGTATTGTTATGAATTCCCTACCTAGGATCACTGTGCTTGCTCTTACTGCAAGTTTATTGCCCCTACCTCATGAACTGCTGTATATACAAGTAGACTCTTGTTAAACTTGATGGACGCAAGTCTCTTTTCAGCTATCTAACTATGTAACTATGTAATGCTATACATGAAGCCTGGCATGTAAACCTATCCATAATGGGTGAAATGTCTGCATATCCATTGTGTGTGGACATGCACACGTAGTGAGTACTGTCGTATGAAATTCTAAATGAAAACCGTGTCTTATTGAAGAGTGGTTGAGCCACATGGAAAATGTGGTTTCACAAATTTCTTAGGTCCCAATCTGCATACATCATTCTTGGTGATAGGCGTAAGCAATGTTATATTAATTAAAATGGTAATTCCCCATTATATATACATATTTTATAGATTGAGTGCTAGGGTGGCTTAGCCTGGAGCTCACAACTTCAAAGGTCTGTAGTAGTTTTGGTGCTTCAAATAAATACTTAAACACCATGGAAATTCTGGTAGGACAATAAATCAAGTAGTAGTTTAACACATGCTTTTATCATTTTTATTCTTTGTTCAAAGGTGTAAATTTATATTTATTTATTTATTTATTTTTCACAGGGAGATTTCAGAGAAGATAACTTCAATACAGCAATGCAAGTCCTGAGAGATGCTGGGGAATTATCTAAAGGAGACCAAAAGGGGCGGAAAGGCGGTACTAAAGGTACGCAGTATGGGTAGACTAAGCATACATAATTTTTATTACTGATTTAAACTTAAATTGAAACTTATTAAAATAGGCAGTACAAAGAGCATAGTATAGAACATGTGGATTTACTGTGAATACTTTTTGACATGTTATCGTTTAAGTCCTATTGGATTTCATCAGGTAATGCACCGCAAAGAAATAGGCCATTACGTTGGGAGGAAGAGGATGGCCCATCCTACCCATATGCTGTGAAAAATCTGTGTAGTGTTTATTCTCCTATAAGACACATTCCTCATTCTTTGGTCTCCGTTGATTTTTAGAACCTGGTCAAAGGAGGGGGATATGAGTCGTAATTTTTGACTAAGGATTTTTTAGCAGCCAGAAACAGGTGACTTCAAAGCTGTTCTAGTGAGTTAAGGAGAATGAGATGTATAAGCCACAGGGTCATACATTGGTCTGCTGGTATGAGGAGACTTGCAGGTTTAGATGCTATCCAGAAGACCACGGTGTGATAATGGAATATCACTCCCAAAAGACAGTGTATGTGCTTTATAGCAGCCGACATCACTTGTAGAGTGACGTAAAGCTGTATTTAACACTTTAATTGTTACAAGGCTCCGTTTCATGTAAGCAGTTTACTTAAACAAAAACAAAAAACAGCCTACCAAACATCTAGGCCTTGTTTGAAAAATCAGTGTGCAATAAATGATTGATATTAAACTTAAATCCAGCTTAATATAAGAGCAAACCTACTGAACATCAAATATAGTTTAAAACGTGTTTGGATTTCTTTTTTTATTTTATTGTAGGTCCTTCTAATGTGTTTAAAATTGTAAAGATGATCATGGAGAGAAACTTCCAGCCCGTTATCATATTTAGCTTCAGTAAGAAGGATTGTGAGGCCTACGCTTTGCAGATGTCCAAACTAGATTTCAACACAGGTAATGGTTTAGTAATTGAAATGTTTTGTTATTGGGTGTATGTTGGAAGGAGGTTAGAAATACAGACTGTAGGGCAGTGATAGCCAACCTCAGGCTGTTGCTTTACATTTCTCATCATCCCTTTCTTGTGGTTATTCATTTGAGGTAGAGATTAAGTTATGTGGCTTTTCAACATTTAATATTCATAAGGAACACCAAAGATGTTCCTAGATACTTTTTTCCCAGGTTGTTAGTAGGATAAATGTTCTTAGTGGAGAATGCCTCATTGCATTACCAGCTTTAACAAATTAGGCCTCTATGCAGCATGCTGAAGAGTTTGTTATTGGTAGGAGATTGACACATTCTCAAAGCAGTATTTGATTATATGCAAGGGTCTCTCTTTCCAAAAAAGAAAAACCCAACTTAATCTCGGTGAAGATATTTTGAGTCCCTGGGTGCTATCTTACCTTAAAATGTAATATCATTTTCAAATGTTTTAACACTAATTGGAGGCCGGTGATAGGCCGATTGTGTCAATCAGCAGATGGTGCTCTGCACTTCTGCATACAATGTATTATTCCTGTCTTGAGTTAGTGAGTTGCCTTCCCTGGGCTACCAGCTAAGCGCGTCCAGGCTTTGAACGGATGGGGGCGGTTTAGCATCATGAGACCAAATTTTATTTTGTCAGTGCCGCAGAAGCGCCACAATAAGACGGCCATTACAGGGGGAGATAACCACAAAAACAAACTGCAATTTAAAAAGGACCACTGCACCTAGGCCACTTTATTGAGATTACCGGTAAGTGGCCTGAGTGACCTCAGTGGTCCTTTTAAAAAGCCTTTGGACCAGCCAAAGCTTGCACTTGGCGATCTAATCACGGAGTTTTCAATGAGCTGTATTTCAGCTAATTGAGATGTTTTTCCAACGCAGGTACTAGTTGTCTGCCTTCGAGGTTGGTTCCATAAAGCTAAACTCTGATGGGGGAAAAAAACAAATTCAATCCCTCCCCCCCCCCCCCCCCCCACTCCCCACCCCAGATTTCTAACAGTTTAATGTAAATATTGAAATTAACTTTGAATTCCAGGCAAATCTCTAATGTATAACCTTGATAGTAACCAATAGATGCAGTACAATAAAGTAGTACATCCAGTAGTCAACCAATAGATTGCACTGCACTACTTGCAAGAAAATTAACCCTGTGTACTGCAAAATTGCAAAGTATAGTCCACCAATAGATGGCGCTGCACGTTATGTACCAGCAGAATATAGTCCACCAATAGATGGCGCTACACGTTATGTACAGCAGAATATAGTCCACCAATAGATGGCGCTGCACGTTATGTACCAGCAGAATATAGTCCACCAATAGATGGCGCTGCACGTTATGTACAGCAGAATATAGTCCACCAATAGATGGCGCTGCACGTTATGTACAGCAGAATATAGTCCACCAATAGATGGCGCTGCACATTTTGTACTGTAAAATATAATTCACGAATAGATGGCACTAAACTACTGCAAGAGAGTAAACAGATGGCACTGCATATTATTGTGTTCTGCATGTCTAGTGGTGGATTCACTAAACACCCTATTGCAACACTCTACCCAAATTGCTGATTTGGAAAGACTCTACAAATATTTTAGAGACACAGGGCCATACATGTGTATTGTAGGGAATTCAAGGTGTAATGCTCGAAGGGATACTCCAAGCATCTAAACCATTACAGCTTAATGTAGTGGTTCTGCTGCTAAGAGACTGTTCCTGCAATCTCTGCAATGCAAACACTGTCTTTTCTGAAAAAAGAGCAGTGTTTACATATCTTGGAGGGATACTTCTAGTGGCTGACACTCATACTGTAGGTGCCTCCTATTGTGTTGCAGGTCTGATGCTAAGCTTGAAGATCCTGAACGGTCCCTGTAGAGGTGCTTTGGTACAAGGAGACTCTTTGTCTTTATAAGGAGACTCGGCATTGCAATTACTGCACACGTGTAATAGCCTCTTAATGCTTCCCCATGTGTCTTAATTTTGCAAGTCCATTTTCGATTTAAACCTCCTTAACTTAAATATATCAAAACATGCAGGGTTGTTTACTATAGTCAAAAATGTCTGGATTTTAAAGAACAAAGTAACTATGCTTCTAGTCCAGCACTTTGGCCTTAAATTTGAACGTCAATTTGAATTCCACTTTAATAGCCCTGTTTGTCAACCAATTGATGGCGCTCGCATGGTTACAGCAAGATTTCAAGAAACTTTCAGTGGATGGCGCTAGACAACAATACTGCTTGATAGCCAATCAACCAATAGATGGCGCTGTATAGCAATACTCTACTCAACTTGTCAACGTAGTCAGAAACATAGTCAACCAATAGATGGCGCTGTATAGCAATACTCTAATCAACTTGTCAACGTAGTCAGAAACATAGTCAACCAATAGATGGCGCTGCACATCAATACTGCGAGATTGCCAGTCAACCAATAGATGGCGCTGTATAGCAATATTGCCAGTCAACCAATAGATGGCGCTGTATAGCAATATTGCCAGTCAACCAATAGGTGGCGCTGTATAGCAATATTGCGAGATTGCCAGTCAACCGCTAGATGGGGCAACTAAACAGAATCCAATCCAAGGTTGATTATATATTTCCTATCTGTACTATGTTAAATTTTGTATATATTGTATAATAATATTGTTTTTGCAATGATTTGTGGACCCAGGAAATACTCGAAAACGAGAGAAATCTCAATGTATCTTTCCTGGTAAAATATTTTATAAATAATACTCCGGCTAACACTCGAGAAGATATATGTAAAAATACCTTTAATTAGAACAATTTCATCTATTGCTTCAAACCAGAAAAAAATTTTTAAAAAAAAAAATACTGTATGGGCATAGCCGTGCAAAACCTAAAGAAGCATTTTCCAGAAAAGATAGCCCAACAAGTTTTGTGCAGCAATACCTGAATATCCTGCTACTTAAAGTATTAGCGTATGATTTAACTAGTCAATTGGAGAGAAAAGCTGGCCCTCGACAGGGACAGAGCCAACAAGATGCAACGAAATTTAGCAGTAGTAGTGGTGTTTGTTTGTTTAATGCGAGTCTGGGGGAATCCCGGAACGAATCCCGGATTTAAAAAAAACCAAAACATTTTAATCAACCAATAGATGGCACTGCTTAGCAATACTTAGTTAAGATCAGTCAACCAATAGATGGCGCTACACATTAACGTTTTAAACTTTAAATATTGAACCCAGCTTTCACAGGAGAAATCCCTGAATAGTAATACAAAGACAACCAATAGATGGCGCTGCATGGTTATTATATAGTCAATCATAGTTAGCCAATATATGGCGCTGTTTACCATAATCAACCAATAGAGGGCGCTGCACATCAGTATTGCGGTGAGATATAGTCAGTCAACCAAAAGATGGCGCTGCACATCAACGCTTTATACTTGAATATTTAATACTGCTTTCACAGGAGAAATCCCGCAATAGCAACACAAAGTCAATAGATGGCGTTGCATAGTAATATATTGTAAAGCAATAGAGCTCGCTGCCCATCAACTCTTTAAATTCGAAATCGTAAACCCAGCTTTTACAGGAGAAACCCCTCAAATTAAATAATAAGTAAATAAACTGTATTTTGTTGAACTTGTAAAAATTCCAAAAAACAATCCTCGGGTTTCCTGCTGTCATTCACTCTGTCAAACCCAGGGTGTTATTAAAGGTTGGAACCTGGTTACTGCAGTGTGAGCGGATTTTGTTACCGAGTGTTTAGACTTAGACTAAATATAGTTACATTTTATTCCATTTGTGGATTTTCTTTGGTGAACGCTGGTGTCAGATTGTGAGAACCGCTCGCTCGGCTTTTAATGAGCGTCATGATGGCTAGTATACAGCCTGAGATTGGAACACTGAGCGGAAACTAGATGTTCCTGGCATTCTGTTCTCAATCTTTTTATTAACCAGTCAACCAACAGATGGCGCTGTTCAAAAGCCCTGCATGAGTACACGGAGTCAACCAACAGATGGCGCTGCAATGCTATCTATAAACAACCAACAGATGGCGCTGCAATGTTACCTATAAACAACCAACAGATGGCGCTGCAATGTTACCTATAAACAACCAACAGATGGCGCTGCAATGTTACCTATAAACAACCAACAGATGGCGCTGCAATGTTACCTATAAACAACCAACAGATGGCGCTGCAATGTTACCTATAAACAACCAACAGATGGCGCTGCAATGTTACCTATAAACAACCAACAGATGGCGCTGCAATGTTACCTATAAACAACCAACAGATGGCGCTGCAATGTTACCTATAAACAACCAACAGATGGCTGCATATCTGCGCTCCTAGAATATATGGTTAACCGCCATTAGACATAGCCGACACACAGATGGCATTGCACGATTACGCTGTATGACTAAACATAGTGAACCAATAGATGGCGCTGCACATCATTATTGCAAATTTGATATAGTCAACCAATTTATTATTATTATTATTATTATTATTATTATTGATAAAGTGCCAACAAGTTCTGTAGCGCAGTACAATGGGTGGGCTAACAGACATGTATTTGTAACCAGACGATTTGGACACACAGGAACAGAGGAATTGAGGGTCCAGCTCAATGAGTTTACATGCTAGTTTCAGCAGAGGAATCAGGGTGCGTGGAGTGAAAGCTGTTGACAGTTTAATTGATATGCTTTGCTAAAGTACGTTTTCAAAGATTTTTTTTTTTTTTTTAAGGAGTGTAGACAGGGTGAAAGTCTAACAGAGAGGGGAAGGGCATCCATAGGAACCTGTAGAGAAGTCTTTAAGGTGAGCTTTAGAGGTAGGAGTACGAACAGAGGTTAGACGTAGGTCTCCGGCAGAGCGTAGGGGCCTAGATGGGACACATTTGTGTATTAGTGAGGATAAGTAGGTCGGAGCAGCATTGTGTAGAGATTTGTAAGCAAGTATCAGGATCTTAAATTGAGTCCTATATCTTGCGGGAAGCCAATGTAGGGACTGCACATCATTACTGTAAATTAGAAAGTCAACCAATAGATGGCGCTACACATAATTACTGCAAATTGTATATAGTAAACCAATAGATGGCGCTGTTCATCATTACTGCAAATTAGATAGTCAACCAATAGATGGCGCTACACATCATTACTGCAAATTGTATATAGTCAACCAATAGATGGCGCTGTTCATCATTACTGCAAATTAGATATAGTCAACCAATAGATGGCGCTGTACATCATTACTGCAAATTAGATATAGTCAACCAATAGATGGCGCTGTACATCATTACTGCACATTAGATATGGTCAACCAATAGATGGCGCTGTACATCTTTACTGCAAAAGGTAGAGAATGAGGTACAGTACACATGGGATTCTCTTCATTGTCAGACAGACCTATTCATTGATTTGAGATACACAGAATAATATAACACTTCTATATATTAAAGGATAATGGTAATTTTCCCAAAATGTATGTAAATATTGCTATTGCTTGTCAATATTTTATATAATAAAAAAGGTGACCTGACAAAATCTGAATGTCACTGTGATCACTAGTCTTTTTCTAATGGGGATCCACACAAGTGTTCTGACCGTTCCACAGCTAACCCTCACTTTCCAGCGCTTTGTCAGGAATATTCTTTGCATTTAATTTTGAATTGAGAGGGATGAGTGCAATGCAAAAATAAGTTTCACTTAAGAGTACATGGTATGGTATTGTGTCAGTAAGCATAAGTCTGCCTTCTGTATGGCAGGAATTTGAGTGTACTGAATTGTGCTACGCTACAGAAAAGTATGGGCAGTATTGTCTCTTTTAATTGGGGGAAAACAATCTTGATGTAGTTGACAAACTGCAAAATGCTGCTTGTGTGCATTTTTTTTTTTTATAAACTTTCCAATTTTGTGGTGTTTTCTCTGCAGAGGAAGAGAAAAAGATGGTTGAGGAGGTATTCAACAATGCGATCGATTGTCTTTCTGATGAAGATAAGAAGCTCCCCCAGGTTTGACATACCTAAAGCGTGTTTTTGACAATATTTATTTGATTTACACCCATCTCTTGCTTAAGAAAAAAATGTTTAAACTGGCTATGGGTGGATGAATTTGTGAAATCATGGTTGCAGTAATTTGACAGTGACCATTTTTTATTTTAACTATTTTCTTAATCCATATGTTTCACAGGTGGAACATGTGCTGCCTCTTCTTAAGCGGGGAATAGGAATACATCATGGGGGACTCCTTCCTATATTGAAAGAGACCATAGAGATCCTTTTCTCTGAAGGTTTGATCAAGGTACCATTTGCTATGGATATGCCAGCTGTTCTAAGGGCACAGTCTAAATATTAACATTGAAATGTAATGGTATTCTTTTAAAGCATGTTGTGATTTATTAGTACAATACATTTTGTTAAGAATGTGCCAAGGGGGAGATGTAACACATGCACATTCAGTGGGAAAATATGTTAATGACTCTGAACACAGCATACTAGGGATCTGACTCTGTGTTGGAGAGACTTAGTACAGTAATGTGTCGTCGGCACAGTGAGACATGTTAAGCATCTAGATGAACTGGAATAGCAATAGCCTCTAATTTCTAGATTGTGTGGATACTGGGTTTGCTCTTACAACTTTCAAAAAAATACAGTACCACACCGTAATAGAAGGTGCTTTCATAATGTGAGGCGCACTGCAAATAGTTATTATACATCCCAATAGGTGGCAGCATTGATTACTATCTCATGCATTGCATGTCAGGGCAGCTGTGTGCCATATAAATAGTATCACAGAGCTTTGGGACAATCCTACCATACATTACCCACTATCTTATAACACTTAGCATTACAAATTCAAAAAAGGAAAAATCAGGATGGATATTGGGTAATTATGAGGATAGGAAGAAAATCTCCAACAAAATTCAATATATTAAAAACAACTCAGATTGGAGACACATTTTATGGTGTGTGTATGTTTTGTACGAAGCAAAACTAACTTTGACACATGAGATCATAATAGTCTTATTTAAATATATGTTTCAGTAATTATTGTGCTGAAGTTATTTCTTTAATGTAAATGCTTCATGTTGCATGGAGTATAAAATGAGGTGAAAATAAGCTCACAAAGTAACATTTTCATTCTTTTAGTCAGTGTAGCTGTAGTACGTATGTCTATTATATGGTTGATACATTTTTACAAAATCTGACAAGCTGACAAGCCTTTTTATTTTGCAGGCTTTGTTTGCTACAGAGACTTTCGCAATGGGAATTAACATGCCAGCCAGGACTGTTCTATTCACAAGTGCCCGTAAATTTGATGGAAAAGATTTTCGCTGGGTAAGCATCTTTAAAATGTACTAAACATTTAGTCTGATGTAAAAATAAATCTATTTTTTATTTTTATTTTTAATGCAGTACCAATAGATGGCGCTGTGTTTGATCATTGCAGGATAGTGCTTGTTTGCTTGTTCCTGTCTCATATACCGCAAGCAATATCATACATGTGTCAAGATGGCAGCATTACTTGGTCTTGTGCTCACGTTCATTCTATACAATGCAATAAAATGTTCAACTATTTAGCATAATATATGCAACTAGTGATGTATACTATTCTACCCCATTGAGTCCTTTTTATTTAACCCTGCCCAGAATAGGCTGCTTTTTTAATTTTTATTTATAATATAGCATTTTATAGCACTAGTGCTATACCAGCTCACAATCTAGTGTGTGTGTGTGTGTGTGTGTGTGTGTGTGTGTGTGCAGGGCCGGCCTTAGGGGTGTGCGAGCTGTGCGGCCGCACAGGGCGCCATGGAGCAGGGGGCGCCCTGACAGCCGACACAGCCCGCACATGGCCGGTGTCAGGGTTTATTTAAAAAAAAAAAAAAAAAAAAAAATCGCGGCAGAGGGGGCGGGGCTTACGAAGCTGAGGGGGCGGGGCTTATTGCGAGGCAGAGGCGGGGCTAATACCTCCCGAAGCCCCTGCTGCACAGGAAGAGGGAAGGAGTCCCTGCTTCCCCATTAGCCAGCTGCATCCACTGGATAGAGGTAAGTGTGACTGTTTGCCTGTTATCCCTCTTTTCCAGCCATCTATGTGTCCCACTATTCCCCCCCCCAGCCCTTCATATGCTCCTATACCCCCCCTCCAGCCCTTCATGTGTCCCTATAGCCCCCCCAGCCCTCCATGTGTCCCTGTACCCCCTCCCAGCCCTTCATATGTCCTTATAGCCCCATGTGTCCCTATAGCCCCCTCCCCAGCCCCCATGTGTCCCATTATAGCCCCCATGTGTCCCTATAGCCCCCCACATGTCCCATGTGGCTGTGTGACTGTGTGTGTGACTGTCTGCCTGACTGCCTGTGTGTGTGTGTGTGTGACTGCCTGTGTGTGTGATTGTCTGTGTGTGTGTGTCTGCCTGTCTAACTGCCTGCGTGTGTGACTGCCTGCCTGCGTGTGTGACTGCCTGCCTGCGTGTGTGACTGCCTGCCTGCGTGTGTGACTGCCTGCCTGCGTGTGTGACTGCCTGTGTGTGTGTGTGTGTGACTGCCTGTGTGTGTGTGTGTGTGACTGCCTGTGTGTGTGACTGTCTGCCTGTGTGTGTCTGTCTGTCTGTAACTGTCTGTCTGTCTGTAACTGTCTGTCTGTCTGTAACTGTCTGTCTGTCTGTAACTGTCTGTCTGTCTGTAACTGTCTGTGTGTGACTGCCTGCCTGCCTATGTGTGTGTGAGACTGCCTGTGTGTGTGTATAACTGTCTGTCTGTGTGTGTGACTGTATGACTCTAATTGTGTGTGTCGCTGTAGCTGTGCCATTGTGTGTGCCTGTGCCTGTATGTGTGACTGCCTTTAACTGAGTGTGTGTGTGTGTGTACATGCCTGTAACCAAGTTTAAATTTCCCCCACCCCTTCCTGTCAAGGCCGCACTTTGACTGACAGACGCTCACTCACTGACAGACGCACACTCACTGACAGACACACACTCTCATATACACTGACAAACAATGACATACACACACACACACACTATTACTTGGACACACACTGACAGATGCACACTCTCACTGACAGACGCATGCACTCACTGAAAGACGCACGCCCCCACTGACCGACACATACACACTCACTCACTGACACATACACACTCACTGACTGACACACACATTCACTCACAGACACACACACACACATAAACACTTACACACACACACACATTCACTTACAGACACACACACACACACTTACAGACACACACACACACATTCACTTAGACATACACACTCACAGACACACACACACACACACACAGACATTTCCACTAACACTCACAAACTAATATTTTTTTAATTTTATTTTAAATCCACCCAGCCTCCATAGGAGAGCTGGAGTGGATTTCTTGCCTGCAGTCCAGTGTGGCTGCTGGGCGGGCGGGCGGGCAGGCAGGGGGCGCACAGACTGAGTAGGCGGCTCTTAGTGATGCCGGGAGCCGGACTGACGTCATATTCCGGCTCCCGGCTTCATTAAGCGGCGCAGAGGGAGCTGAGCAGGAAGAGCTCAGGTGAGTATGCTCCTTCGCTGCCCGCTGCCAGCCTGGGGGGGGGGGGCTCAAACATGGCCAGCCGGCCAGCTCTTGAGCCCCCCAGGACGTGAGGCAAGCAAGGGATCTGCCTGGGGGTTTGGGGGCGGCTTTTATTGCCACCCCCTGCAAAGTGCCACCTAAGGCAGATGCCTTGTTTGCCTCACGATATACACGTCCCTGGTGTCTGTGTGTGTTACTGTATTCAGGCAACTTGGTGGGTGGTGGGGGGGCGCCATGAAGACTTTTCGCACAGGGCGCCTATTTGCCTAAGGCCGGCCCTGTGTGTGTGTGTGTACTCTATCCCTCTCTCCCTCCCTCTCTCCCTAAAAAAAAAAAAAAAAAACAGGTGTTCTCTGAAGTTATGTTGATAACACTGTTGATAATTGTTAGAATTGATGAAGAAATTATATACAATGTAAAGTGAAAGTTCAAAGGATTTAAGCATTCACCTCAAACTTATTAAACTTTGTTTTAATTTAAAATTGCAAAACGTACATATTTCCTTAAAACAAACAAAAAGCTTTTGTTATATACATATTGTATAGACACTGGGTACTAGTGTCACAGTAACCCATGTAATAAGAAAAACAGAGAGATCGGCACTTAAATGGATCAGCGCTTAATAACTGGACTAAAAGAGGCAGTACACCTGAAAGGTGGGGTCTTCTGCAGAAAACTCCCTGAAAAACTTGTAAGAAAACCAGGTTGTGCCAAATAGTATACCATATAACCGTTAAATAAAACATATGCCAACAAACTGGTAGAGGAAAAACTCCCAAGTTTAGAGTCCTTTTTTTTTTATTGAAGAGTTCTGGGTAAGCTTTCGTGCTTGGGAACAATATTAAAGTTGACTATTTAACACCATACATGAGAATGTGGTCGTAATATGATTAATATATCTATTTCAGAATATTGCATATTCGAATTACTCCACATTTCCCCCTCTGCAGGTGCTTTTGGGTAATATTTCTTGGTGCAGTTATTGTTTGCACTGTGATGCAAAAGCAATACTATTTATAATTTTACAATCCCTTATTAAAATATGCATTTGTATAATCCCCTTCAAGCAAGCTTGGTGGTTTCCCAACACTCTAGCTATTCATACATATAATCTATTTGTTGTGCAGATCTCATCGGGTGAATACATTCAGATGTCTGGTCGTGCTGGGAGGCGTGGAATGGATGAAAGGGGAATAGTAATTCTTATGGTTGATGAAAAAATGAGCCCAACAGTTGGAAAACAGCTACTAAAGGTAAGATCTAGGCTTGCTGTCATAATGATGTATTCAATACTAGCTAAAATTAGACCAACTTTATTTTCAGTTCACATTTTACAAAGAAATAAAAGCATAGCCTGTATATGCTCCGATAAATGTTCAAATTGGGGTGCACAACATGTATTTTGCTGCATAACATACTTAACGCCTTAAATTATGTTTTGCGTGTTCATGTTAAACCAAACAGACTGACTGCGTATAATGCCGTCTATAATCGGTCTCCCACCGTGAGATTTATTTATAAAATATTCCGAACAGAAATGTGGGGCAGAGGGGGGGGCGGGGCTTGACCGGCATGGCGGACGGTCGCAGCATGCAGGAGCTCCCTACTAACCTACAATGTCAAGCGATTTGCCGGGACTCCTGCCGCTCACATCATGCTCCAAACGGGTACCCATCTGCCGCAGACGTCGGCTGGAAAGTCCCGAAGCGGAAAGCCGAGACGCTGACAGGAAAAAGCCGGGTGGAACGGCTGCGGCCTAGCAGGGGCTGCGGGCGGGAGAATCGGCCGATCTCCCGACCCTCTCTTCCCCTACTAACGGGTCCTCACAAAGTCCCGTTCCCCCCCCACAGGGCCGGGGGGGGGGATATCCCGGTCCACCGCACACAGCATGGGACTACATCCAACCCATATATCTGAGCCCAGACCGGCAGCAAGACAACTGGGGGAACGCCGGCCACGTGGAAGCCTGAGGAGGCACGGAGCGAGCTGGGATATGAGGCGAGAATGGACAGAATTCTCCAAAGCTTTTGGCGCAAACTGGAGGTACTAATGTCCCGTCCAGCCCAGACCCCCCCTGAGGGCCGTGGCCTCACACCACCAACGGCCTGATTCAAGGCGACTCAGCGAGCAACCTCTCACTCACAGACCGCATACATGGCAGTGGCATGACACACGCCGGGCTAAGGCGGACGGCGCGAAGGGCCAACCGCGACCCCACAAGACAAAGGTGCCTCAAACTCGAACCAATAGGCCTAACTCAGCCAGCAGTGTCCCAGTCAGGCCCAAAGTCTCACCTCAAGGCCCAAAGCTTCACCTGCAACAGCAGGGGCGAGGTACTGTCACACTGCGACAAACCGCCCGACTACTCACTCACTTACCAGAAGCCTCTACCATAGGCCGTCTACAACGCCTTCCCAGGCTGAAGACCGCATGGAGTCCGACTCCAAGACACCAACCACACCGCCGGAGGCTCGCCCGCCGGAGGCGGCGGCAGAACACCCGAGCCCAGCATGGCGCCCGACGAAGGGACGACCCGGCCTCTCTGAGTAACCGTGTCGGTGGGAAACTGGTGAAGGCCTTCATAACGACCTGGGGCCGGCCGACGCCAACTCACACCATGCCGTACCCCAGTGGCTCATTCTTCACGACGGTGCCAACTTCCCCACCGTGCCCAGCAGAGGTATTGGCTGAACAGACCCCACTAACTGGCGGCCCCACCATCACGACTCTTAGCTGATAGCCGCAGGGCTCTAGCCTGAATGACCCCCATGGACTCTCCTTACTGGACTCCCACTTGTGCATAGGCCTCCCATTTTGCCTACTCGTATAACTTTATGTTATTTTTTTTTTAAGCTCTGATACTACTAAAAAGTTTGACGTTAATGCGACGAATGTTAAAGCGACAAAAGTTAGAGCGACAAAGCGACAACTGTTAGAGCGACAACTGTTAGAGCGACAACTGTTAGAGCGACAACTGTTAGAGCGACAACTGTTAGAGCGACAACTGTTAGAGCGACAACTGTTAGAGCGACAACTGTTAGAGCGACAACTGTTAGAGCGACAACTGTTAGAGCGACAACTGTTAGAGCGACAACTGTTAGAGCGACACATGTAAGAGCGACACATGTAAGAGCGACACATGTAAGAGCGACACATGTAAGAGCGACACATGTAAGAGCGACAATTGATATCTGATCTCAACAAATACACATACTCTTTGCTATGGTAATTAGTCTGCATGCTACCATTCGGATCATATGATCCATATCTTGTACTCTCAGCACTAGGCCAACGACAAAATATTAAATAACAAATACCCTGTTTAGCTTGTATAATACTACTGTTATACCGTTTATAAAATGAGGCTGCTATTCTAGGGATTACATGTAACCATTGTACAATCAGTTATACATGTCATGCGTCATTCATGCATTAACCCCTTGTTTTTCTTTCTGTACCGAACCATCTTATGCCTGGGTTCAAAAAGTGGTGCTATCACCATCGAAACTAATGGAGTCTGCAGAAACTTGACTGGATGTAATTTGGAATGTATTTATTTTTTTATTAGAAGGAAGGGGTAAACTATAGTTCTAAAAGTGACAAAACCTTTCATATAAGCTGCATTGCACCACATCAGTTATCCTTCATAAACTGCCACTGTTGCAATCATGTGACTGTTTACTTGTACTAAAAGGGATTTACACTTTATGCAGTAGGAAATATAAAAAAGTAACTGGCTCTGCTAACAGCTTATGGTATTAATAAGGGGTGCCCAAAAGGTAGATCCCCAGATGTTGACTCCCATGATGCTTTGCATGTATTTAGAATGCCTTTAGTGTGGCAAAGCCTCATGGAAGCTGTAGTTTTAAACCATCTGGGGATCTTGCTTTGGGGCACCCCTGGTCTAAATAATACACCAGTTAGTACCTACAGCTCATATTATTCAGAAGAGTAGAACATACAAAAACCTTGATGATGTAAATATTTGTCGACTTCAAGGCTGAAGTAAGTGTCCCGTTAAGATACACAATACAGAGGCTGCATTGTGCTGTAACAGTTATTGATGGAAGTCTGTCTGTAGTTTGTAGACAGTGAGATATGTGCAGTGCATGGCCACCCCTGACCTCTGTACTTGTAATTTTGCTACAACCTCTATCCTTTCCTGGATAATGATTAAATATATCCTTATAAGCACATCCTGTCTGTTAGGACAACATGGAGCACATTAGATAGGGTTGCTATTTTCTTCTGACAGGCTGTTTTGGGACTGGTTTTGGAGATCTCCTTTCAAACGTTCTCTGAATCTGCCACTTACCGGTAATTTGTATTGGCTGCGTGTTTTGGCATTGCAACAAGACTGCCCACTGGTTCATGCTGCACATGGACTCACGCAAAATCTGGGTTTAAAGCTGCATTCCCACTTGAGAACATGGGCTGAAATCCAATTCTCTAATCTCTTCTCACTTCATAATCTAGAACTCTTCTTTTGCTTCACTGTGTGTAATATGCCTCCTAACACTTAACGAACTGGGATTTCAAAATACACGGTGCTTTCACGCCAAATCCCGTGAAAGACCAGCGGCAGGTCCATGCCTTTATCTGAGACGGGATATGCTTATGTAATACAAACCAATGCAGCTGAGACGGCATAATATGCAGACCTTAAAAACACACTTATTGCACTGGATGGAAAATTGCTCTACCCTCTGCTAGAGGCTGATTTTGTTTCTTGCCTTGAGTACTATATTGAATACTTTTACCGTTCCTGGTGTTTATTTTTAAGAGTGTATTGTTTAGGATTACACAGGGTTTTAAGATTATTCTAATATTTGTATTTAGTTATATGAAGACTTTGGTGTTGAACTGCTGCAGGGGCACCGCACCTCCTCGTACTATAACCACTTCATTACCATTACATTGTTGTTGTAATTAATGTAGCGCCGTTGGTAATCTGAAAGGCAATTTGGGTTGTG
The DNA here is from genome assembly GCF_036172605.1 of Pelobates fuscus. Classification (NCBI taxonomy): domain Eukaryota; kingdom Metazoa; phylum Chordata; class Amphibia; order Anura; family Pelobatidae; genus Pelobates; species Pelobates fuscus. Next base: position 86,552,984 of record NC_086321.1, read on the forward strand.
AATAAAATTCTATGGTGTGGCGGTGATAATATTTTGTCTGGGATTGTTTTTGTGACGACCCTAATAATGAGAATTAATTTAAAGTGAAATTCCAATTTAAGGCCAAAGTAGCCGTATATGAAAAATTCTCCAAATTAGCTTTTCTTCCAATGTGGCTACTTTGACCTTAAATTTAAAATTCACTTTGAATTCTGAAAAATTCCCTATAATCTTTGTTTTAAATGACACAATACTTGATTGTCAGCATCAGAGTACAGTTATGCTAGGGGCAAAGTATTTGGGTGCAGTTTATATGAAAGTGGCCACAGTAAATAATAATCCGTAAATAATAAGCAGTGTTTAATGCAAGCATTGTCAATGAGTGGTGGCTGGAACATTAGTGATTTGTTGAGTTTGTTTGGCTCCTCTAGATTTCAATGATATGTTGTAGTAAATAATAGAAAATATTATTTAACCATCATCACCAAACAATAGCTGCTGTCAATAGTGTTTATGCCATGACTAATTTAGTTAGTACTGTCATACTAGTTATTACTGCTGTAACTGATGATCAGTTGTGTTAATGATTTAAGTTTAACACTGTGATATTTTTAGAATGGATGATACCGGTCTGTGCCAAGGTAAAAACCCTTTCTAATCGAGACAAATGCCTGCAGAACTAATGCAGGAAGTGTAAGGTTGGTAAATCTCCCCCATTTTTACTGGAGTCTGTCTGCGTTCCACATTTAAACAAAGTGTCATGTTCTGAAAATGGTGCAATCACCATGGAAACCAATGGAACCAGCAGGCCGTAACTTTCCATTAACATCCCGCCCTTTTTACTACTTTTTTGGACACGACACTTTGAAAAATGTCCCCTAATTCATTTGTGTAACTTCTCATACAGGAAAGGTAGAAGTTGAAAGTAAAAAAGGCTGCATATGTGCTGCTCATTGCTTAGAAAATGGATCTTGCAGGACAGAATGGGTTGGGTTCTGTGTTCCATAGAGTGGAACACACAATTTTATCTTGTTCTGTCAACACAGATTTCAAAAAATTGCTTTTGAGCTAAAATATATAAAGTGTTATATACCAGCTACTCTGTCTGCCAGGGTATATAAAGAGTCAGCTGTGCTAACCCTGCCCCCCCCCATGATTAGCTAAAGGCATAAGTGGGCATGTAGGTTGGAGAAACCATTTAAGTAAGTGCATGCTTGATGTGATCGCTAACTGAAATACAAGTAAATGCTATAGTGTTATGGGTAATAAATGTTACAGGCCTATTGTGCAGAAATGTTACTTTTCTTGTGTTTCTAAGGATTATTTCTATCCTGTTTTCTGTGTTGGTCAGTATGTAATGTGTCAGTATGCTGCTACAACAATCTAATTTTTTTTTGTGGTAGAAATCTGTACAGAGGGCAAATTAATAATCTATACGTTTGTAAGGTTTAATAACACTGGTTGCAAACAGTGTGGATTTATACCATGTAATGTACAATATCTCTAAAACCACACTGGCACAAATGGTGTTTATATTTAGCATTTAATAACATGGGGTGCAAAGTGGGTGGGACATATTAGAATATAATATGTAATATTCACAAAACCTAACTGGCACAAACATTGATTTTGTGGCAAAAACCAGCACAAAGAAATTGTATATTGGTTTTTAAAATTGAAAGGGACACAATAGGCATCCAGGCCACTTTATCTCAAAGTTCTGCAGAATGGTAATTTTTTTTTATTGAAGGGTTTAAAGCAGCACTGTCATGCCGATCTTACCTTTCCCCCAATCAATTCCTCTTCTCTCCCTCTGTCAGGATCTGTTCTTTATTTCTTCCTGTCTGCTCTAGTTTTCTTTAAAAAGTAAGACAAAGTAGGGACTATTTGTCTTATGGAGGTTTCCTGTGCCTGACCATCTATGACCAGTCGAGGAGCTTCGTTTCCTGTGGTAAGAAATTTCCCCACAATTCTTACCTTTCCTCCTTGATCTCACAATGCTTCCTGTAAATATTCCCGAATGTCCTGTCATTTAGACAGAATGCAGGCGAAACTACCGAATTTCGTCATAACAGAATGGTCTTAAAAGTATTGTTAAAATACAGGAGGAAGATAAATTGGAAGATTTACCGGTAGTTGATGTACAAGTTGCTCAATTGTCTAAAAAAAACTACCTTGTCTATTGGGGAAATTTCGGGTCTGAAAGACCCTATGGATAAAAGAGCTGAAACTTCCAGCAGAAGGGCCTATCAGGCAGCAGGTTTTCAGGCTAAAGCTGCATTAGCCAGGGCTTCAGTGGCAAGAGCTCAGAATCTTTGGTTGAATACCTTGGAAGAATGTCTGGGTGATACCCAGGACAAAGGCCTGTCCCTCCTATTCCAAAATTTGAGGTTGTCCAATGAGTACCTTACGGATATTGTTACGGAGGTGATTAATCTTTCAGCTCGTGTCATGGGTTTGTCGTCAGTAACCCGAAGGGCACTGTGGCTTAAGGCCTGGGCAGCAGACACTGCTTCAAAATCTGCATTATGTCAACTTCACTTGTGTTGCAAAATTGGAAGTGCAACAACATATGTGAGGAAGGCTGAACTTGATGGACGCAAGTCTCTTTTCAGCTATGTAACTATGTAACTTGGAGAAGAAAAAGTTGTTTGGTTCTCCCCTAGAAGAGTTAGTCCGACAGATGTCTGATACTAAAAAGGCCTTGCCTCAAGACAGAAAGTATTCCTGGAAGCCCAGGTACAGAAATTTCCAATTTAGGCATCAGAGTGGTTTTCAAGACAAACCCAGGGGTTTTCGTCAACAAAGGAGAAATCCGAAGTTTGACACACAAAAAGATAAAACTGACAGAAACAAACGTTTCTGACGCCATCAGAGTAGGCGGAAGGTTGCAGAATTGTGTTCACAAATGGAGAGAGACGACTACAAATCCATGGGTTTTGAATCTAGTCCAAAAGGGTTACCGAATAGATTTCTTGGATGTTCCAAGGTCAACTTTCCTTATCTCCTCCTGCCGGTCAAAATTAAAAAAAAACAAGCCCTTTTTTCCGCCACTGTTTCCCTTTTAAGAAAGGGTGTTATAGAAAAGGTTCAAAATTCCCAAGTTTATCAAGGGGTATACTCCCGTTTGTTCCTTGTTCCAAAACCAGACTTGTCTTTTCGCCCAACTTTAGATTTAAAATCCCTAAACAAACTCGTTTCTTATCAACATCTTAGAATGGAGACAATAGAGTCTCACTCATATCCTTCGAAAAAGAGATTTTATGGCCACCTTGGATCTGAAGGATGCCTATCTGCATGTTCCTATGGATGTGAACTCAAGAAGATACCTCAGGTTTGCTATACAGAAAGGGAAAAGCATCCATCATTTCCAGTTCAAAGCTCTCCTGTTCGGGCTAGCCTCAGCACCCAGAATTTTTACAAAGATCCTCACGCCTATCACAGCACTCTTAAGGCTACAAGGTATCACAATCGTGCCCTATTTGGACGACTGGTGGATAAAAGCAGATTCAAGAACCACGCTGAAATCAGATGTGACCTACACTATAAAAGTCCTGGAAGAACATGGTTGGATTATAAATCTAGCAAAGTCACACCTTACCCCTTCAAAGTCCATCCTGTTTTTAGGGTTTTTGATCAAGTCAGACACTGTCAATTCATCTTTCAAGCAAGAAGAAGAAAAGTATACAAATTTGATAACAAAACTACTTTGAGTATCGGAATGTTCCGTAAGAAAAGCCATGCAGGTTTTTGGTCATCTGACCTCTACGATTCCAGCAGTAAAATGGGCCAGAGCGGAATCAAGGCCCTTACAATGGGAAATCCTTGCGCAGTGGTCAAAAAAGGAAGAAGACTTGGATGCAATCATGTGTGTATCAGATCATACAAAAGAGAGAATCTCTTGGTGGCTGGAGGAAAAATTCCTTACAAAAGGCTGGTCCTTTCGTCTAAAATCTTGGGTAGTAATTTCGACAGACGCCTCAAACACAGGGGAGCTCACCTAGGATATCACTTAAGACAGGGTGTTTGGTCAAAAGATGAAACAAAGGAATCTTCAAAGTTCAGAGAAATGCTAGCAGTCTTCTACGCCCTTCAACAGTTCAAAGTTTTCATTTTGGGGAAAGCTGTAAAGATCCAGTCGGACAATCAGACTACTGTGCCTACCTGAACAAGCAAGGCGGTACAAAAGTAAAAAAAATTGTATCTCCTTTGCTCACGGATCATGTCTTGGGCTCAGTACCATCTGGACGACATTTCAGCAGTTCACATTCGTGGTGTAGACAACGTGATTGCAGACGATTTGAGTAGATCAAAATGGTCCCAGAATGAGTGGTCTCTCAATCAAGTAGTTTTTTCTCAGCTGGTGGAGAGATTCGGTCTTCCAGTTTTAGACCTTATGGCAAGAAGATCCAATGCAAAAGTGAGTTCGTTTGCCTCCCTCTTCAAGGTGGACAGGCCTCTGGTAATAGATGGTGGGAATTTCCTCTTGCGTACATCTTTCCCCTGGTAAGCTTAATCCCGAGAATTCTGCAAAAAGTGGCATCAGATCAGACACGTCTCCTGGCCATACTGCCGTACTGGCCAAATCGCAGCTGGTTCTCGTTTTTTTTTTTTTTTTTTTTTTAAATTCTTTATTTAGTCGTGCGCAAATATAACATTTGTGCCTCATCTGCCACAACCGCAGTGTGAGGTTGTAAACATTTATACATTTGTGTGACAAGGATACTTGTATGGTAAAACATTAATAGATTGTATTGGCAGCGTTGCACGTTTTTTTTGTGTATGTCTGTGTATGTCTGTAGCGTTGGATAGGACATATCAAAGATTGAGTAGGTGTCTCTCAGGGTGAGTCGGGTATGTCTGTGCTCATGGTAGGTAGTGAGACTTCTGGTCGTGGGCCTGAGGCTAGGTTCGGTAGTAGGGTGAATTAGCATTGCTTTGTGATCGCTGGTTCAGGTCACCGTTCTCAGTGGTCTATGTGTTGGTTGATTGTGCCCCTAACCAAGGGGGATGAGGGGGGGGGTTGTAGTCTCGCGATTGGTTGTCGGTTCAGTGGGTACTGTCTGTGGCGCAGCCGAGCGCCCTTATGGGGGTTCCCATTTAGTGTGGGGGGGGGGTGTATGCGGTGTACCTTGTCGTCGCAGTTGGGGATCTGACCTGTTCTGTGGTGCGCAGCAGGTGTGAATTATAACATTCAGGGTATTAACAAGCAAATAGTACAATACAAAGTGAAACAGTCACTTCTTTTATCTGGATGCCACTGAGAGTCAGCCGTCCGGTTCCTCCCGTCTCTCCGGTGTTTGGATGTCTGCGGTTGTCAGTCCTAGTGGTTCAAGGAAGGATGAGGCTTCCGCCATCGAGGATAATGTGTGGGTGGTCCCATTATGAGTGGTTAGTAGCGTGCCCGGTGCTCCCCATCTGTATGTTATGTTGGCTGCTCGTAGTTGTTGGGTTACTGGGTGAAACGATCGGCGCCACTGAAGGGTGGCTCTGGTTAGATCCTGATAAAAAGTAAGGCTAGAGTCCTCAAATGCCAGTGGGGTTTTGCCCCGCAGTGCTGTCATTATTTGTCCTTTTTCGGAGGAGGACGTGCATCTTATTATGACATCTCTCGCGGATTGTGATGAAGCCCTTGGGGGGCCTGCGACTCTATATATGCCGTCTATTACCAGTTTTCGGGCCGTCGCTGGGGGTAGAATAGTCGCCAGTAATCTTCTCGTGTAGTGCGGCAGCTCCTCATCTGTGACATTGGTGGGGATGCCCCTGACTTTGATGTTGTTGCGTCTGTGGCTGTTTTCTAGGGCATTCATATGTAGTGCCATGTTATGGTGGGATTTCTGGAGTTTATGTACCAGATCTTGGACATTTGTTAGGTTAGTTGAGACCTCAGCTATGTCATTCTCAGTGACCTGTACTCTGTCTTTTGTACTTTGTAGGTCTGCCTTGATTCCCGCTAGTTCTTGTGTTAATATCTTGTGAAAGTCGTGTAACAGGATTTGCAGGTCATGCTTTGTTGCTGGTGGCGATCCCTCTGGGGGTGCTGGTGTTAGTATATGGAGGCTGTGTCCCCCCGTTGGTTTGGCCGGGCTTGTCTGGGTAGGGAGCGGTTGGAGTACCTCTGAGGCCTGTTGGAGTCCAGGAGGCCGCTGGAGCGGGAACCCGGTATCTCTCCCTTCAGTCTGGGTTCCGGCTGGGGAGGGCTGGCTTACCTCTGAGGCCTGTTTGGGCCTAGAAGGCTTTTGGAGCATGGCCCCGATGTCTCTCCCTTCCCACTGGGTTCCGGCTTTCTGGGACCGTCGCCCCATGGCAGGCATATGGGTCCCTGGGTCGGCAGAGGGTCCAGCAGAGGGTCCAGCGGCAGTGTTATTTTGGAGGCCCTGGTAAGCTCCGTCAAAGAGTGCCTCCAGGTCGGGCAGTGTATACGCGGAGTAGGCCCCGTTTCGGCGCTTCCGCTTCGGGAGTGACTTTGCGGCAAAGAAGGGCATCTATCGATGCAGAGTGCGGACCCGGTTCGGGATATATGTTTATGGTGGTGGGGTTTGCAGCGATCGTCAGGATTAAGGCGAGATTCGATTTTCAAGATCGGAGCTGCCAGAAATGGCGTCCGGTCAGCTCGGTAGTTGGCTCCGCCCCCTGGTTCTCGGTTTTGAAGAATATTATGACTTTAGAGTACTGGACTCTTCCGGTTACGCCGGATCTCCTGGAAAACGCGGAGGTCCCAGTGGGAGTGTTGAAGATGTTCAAATTGACAGCTTGGCTGCTGCAAGGTTGATTCTGCATCATAAGGGTATTAAGAAAGAGAGGTTTCAATTGCTTTTAAATTCTACCAGGAGCTCTACCTCTTCTATATACTTGAAGATTTGGACAAGGTTTCTTCACTGGTGCATTAGATCCCATCCGTCTGCTGACACAATCCTTCATTTTTTTTGCAAGATGGTCTTGAACAGGGTTTTAGTCTTTCTACACTCAAGGTCCAAGTTTCTGCTTTAAGTCATTTTTTGGTGAAATATTGGGCTTCTATTCTCCACTTTGGCAAGATGGCTGGGTAGAGGTTATAAAGTTGGCTTATTCTTCATCGAACCTTCCTATACCTGCTTCCTTGAAAGCACATTCCACTAGAGCCATTGCTACGTCTTGGGCCGAAAAAGCATGTGCATCTCCGGAAGAGATATGTAAAGCGGCTTCCTGGTCTTCTTTCAACACCTTTGTGAAACATTACAGGCTAGACGTAGTCTCTGCCTCTGACGCTGATTTCGGGCACAGGGTGTTACAAGCTGTTATGGCCTAAATTCCCGCCCTTACTCTGGGATCTCGATATATCCCTATTGTACTGCCACCATATGCCAGGAAAAACTGCAATTTTACTCACCGTAAATTCCTTTTTCCTTAATATGGTGGCAGTATTAATTAATAAAACGTTTTCTGAGGTTTTTGTGGTTCCACTGTGGTGTTCTTGATACGTACTGAGGTCCTAAGGCTGCAGGGTCTCTTATACCTGGTAAGGGGAGGAACTTTTTGTTGTTTAATTATTTCTTTCAGATGCTTGCCTTAACCCCTTAAGGACCAAGCTTCTGGAATAAAAGGGAATCATGACATGTCACACATGTCATGTGTCCTTAAGGGGTTAAGGGAAGAGTACATCCCTATTGTACTGCCACCATATTAAGGAAAAAGGAATTTAATGTGAGTAAAATTGCAGTTATCGCGAGTAGGGTCATGTCTACTAAACAGTGAGCAGCGGGTGGGGGCCCTAAATTAAAAATAATGGGGGGGGGGGGAACCTATTGTCCCCTCACCCATGAGCGACAGGTGGGGGCTTGATGTAAAATCCCCCCCCCCCTCACCCCCACCAATCTCTACATTTACCTGTCACAGCACTCTGATTGGTTTGCTTGAAATCCAGCCAGTGCTCTGTGTCATTTTACACAGCGTGGGAAAGTTCTCTTGAATTTTACCATGCTGTGTAATTTGACTCGTAATACTGTGATTTGTTGCTTAACTTGGCATGCACTGGAATTTCACAGCACTATCTAGTGTGGGCAGATGACACACAGATGGTGGCGCATAGGTCCGGGCAGAAAATAAAGATTCAAAAATAGGTATTATGTGGGGGCTTAGGTGCATTTGGGGGTGACTAGGGGGACAAGTAAATGTAGTGGAGATGTAAAGAAGGAAAACAACTTGATTTGGCCATGACAGTGCCGCTTTAAGTGTACCTAGTGCCTGTTACTCAGACAGCCACTAGAGGTGCTTCAGAGGAAATAAGAGTAAAACAGCTACTTCCATCAAATGGTCTTCCTTATGATTGGTGCAGTGTGGCATTTTATGCGGATTTATAGTTTGGTTATTAGACTATAGAGTGCATTGATGCCACTTATCTGCTGCTGCTAGATGGGAGTCTGTTGATATCATTCCTTTCCAGGCATCCTCAGAGATACATTATATTCTATATATAAATAATATGATATTTACGTTCACATGTATAAATGTTTCCTCTTGTAATCATGAAAACATACAAGTTTCTGGGAATTTTTTTATTTATTTTTCCTCTTTAATGACATTAGCCAGGAATAATATATTCTGTTTTTTTGCTTCCTTTCTCTAATGGAAAGAGCAGGGGAAATGCCAAGCTGTGGGAGGTAATACTGCAACGAAGGCATCTGGCCTTCATGTGGCTACCTTCTGCTGTGCTGGCTGCCAAGCGATTGCTAAAGAATGGAAAGGTTTTACCTCAATGGATGGTGCTGCTATGTGCTTTCAGATAAACGTTCCCAAACAGCACAGCAATAGAGGTTTCCTGTCATAGCTCCAGCTGATCTATATTCACACCCCCCCCCCCCCCTCTTCAATAAATAAAATACATAAGGCACTTTTTATTCCTGAATGAACAGACATTCTCTTCTATCTTGTCCTGTGACTCCTTTTCATTTCCCTCTGTGTCCTGGAGACAGACCGTATTGGACTTTGAAATGCTGATCAAAATTCACCAGGGCGATTGCTCACATCCGGTTTGACATTTTTTTGTATGCTTTTATTTCAATTTTTATTTTTCCCTTGTGTAACTTTGTTTTGGACATTGTTGTGACACAGAATGAGATTTTTGAATGGGTAGGAGTTTTAAATGGACTTAAAGGAACACTATAGTCACCTAAATTACTTTAGCTAAATAAAGCAGTTTTAGTGTATAGATCATTCCCCTGCAATTTCACTGTCATTTAGTAGTTAAATCACTTTGTTTCTGCCTTTGCAGCCCAAGCTACACCTCCTCTGGCTATGATTGACAGAGCCTGCATGGAAAAAAAACTGGTTTCCCTTTTAAACAGATGTAATTTACCTTAAAAAATTGTATCATAATCTCTAAATTGAACTTTAATCACATACAGGAGGCTCTTGCAGGGTCTAGCAAGCTATTAACATAGCAGGGGATAAGAAAATCTTAATTAAACAGAACTTGCAATGAAGAAAGCCTAAATAGGGCTCTCTTTACAGGAAGTGTTTATGGAAGCTGTGCAAGTCGCATGCAGGGAGGTGTGACTAGGGTTCATAAACAAAGGGATTTAACTCCTAAATGGCAGAGGATTGAGCAGTGAGGCTGCAGGGGCATGTTCTATACACCAAAACTGTTTAATTAAGCTAAAGTTGTTCAGGTGACTATAGTGTCCCTTTAACGAAAAACTGGTATGGTAAATGATGCACTGTGCTAAATAGCATCTAGACCTGTCTAGCAAATCTGGCCTGTGATATTAAGTCATTGTCCACAGCAATGCTGGTTCCTTTAACTGGGATAAACCCACAGGCCTTCATGTTGGTCATTCCATTCCTAAACGGATGTCATAATTTAAGAAAATATTAGAATTGCAAGTTCCGGCTGCAGTATCAGGCAGCACTATTCCCTTTAGCTGTATGCTAGGAGTGTGTATGTGTATGGTTACCCTCTAAACCATGTGCTACCAGGGTTTCTCCAATCATTGCAGTACCAATACCTTACCTAGAGTATGGTATTGGTACTCTTCACTATTGATCTATTTTAATATACTGTACTCCTAAAATATAATGAAGCCCAAATACATGTGCCATTTGGATGAAATCTAATCATGGTTAAAAAAAAAAAAAAAAAAAAAAAAACCTTTTATGTATTTAAAGCACACTAGCAACTTTTAAACATCTTCTCAATCCAATCAACCCTAAAGCGGTAGTATAGGCACAAAAACCACTTTTGATTAACAACGCCTTTTTGGTTTATATATCATGCCCCTGCACTCTTTCAATTCTTTGCCATTTTGAGGTTACACCACTTTGTTTAGGCAGCCCTATTAACAGATCCAGCTGTGACAAACACAGCCTTTATGGAAAAATTGTTTCTTTTTTAAAATAGATCTTACAGCACAGATTATTTTTATTTTATTTTATTTTTTACTATAAAAACTCTCCTCTCCTGCTCTGTTAATTGAACTTTAATCACACACAAGAGGCTGCCATAGGCTCTAACAGGCAATTAAATGAGCAGATGATTTGAATTCTAAATTGACCACACTGCAATAATGGAAGTGGGAAAAAATGAGCTCTTTTAAAGGAAGTGTAGGGATGCTGTGTGAGCCACAGCCAGAAGAGTTGTGGCGGAGCTTGCATAAACAACGTGATTTAAAGGGACACTCTGGCTGCCATGTCTTTGTAGCTTTAACCCTGTAACTGCAAACATTATCAATCTGCAGGAACAGCGAGGTTTTCATTGCCTCTAATAGCTACAGGAAGCTATCGTTAGGAGTACGCGTGTATTCCGAACGCCATAGTATTTAATTCCTGTACATCAGAACATTGAATTTTAATGCTGCGGGAACATGAGGGGCCAAAACCACTTCATTAAGCTAATGTTGTTTTGATGCTTAAAGTTTCCCTTTAAAAGAAGGAGGAAAGAAAAAAAGTGAGGGGGTAACTAGTAGCTGCTTTGGATTAGCGTATGACTGCTGGTGATTTGAAAGCTGCATTCTCTTCAGTAGTCAAGCAGAGTCCCACTCTTTATTGGTTGAGGTATGGTTTGTGTGGCTTTCTGGTTCCATATTGAATCGTCATACTTCTATTCGTACTTAGCTTTTTTTTAGAACTTTGTGGAGGGCATTTGGGCATGTTATAACACTTGTCAAGGTACAATATGGTCAAAACAAAGCCTCTGACTCCAGATCTCTTAATAAATGGTATACCTAAACTAAAATGAGACAATGGTAATATTTGGAGCGCTTATTTAGTAGGTGAAAAAAGTCTAATTAGAGCTAATAACTTAAATTACTCCTTCAAACACACCATACACAATGCAGTAAACAAGGAAAAAGAATAATAAGAGTGGAGCAATTTGTTGAAAAGTGACAATTTAGGCAATCTGCCCCTGAATCTCTACAGGTGTAGAAAGGTTTAAGTAAAACAAAAAGCAATACTTAATCTCCAGAGAAGAGTCTTCCATACATAGATCTCTCAAAGCATGTAGGGAAAAAACATAAAAAGAGCAAATAGTGCAGATTGTACCCCAAAACATAGAGGGCTATGGACACTGTCTTATGGTATTTCCTTAGCCCTCTGTTTGGGGTATAATATCTGGGAATACATTTAATACAATCTGCACTATTTGCTCTTTTTATGTGTTTTTGCCTACATGCTTTGAGAGATCTATGTAGGGAAGACTCTTCCTCGGAGATTAAGTATTCCTTTTTTTTTTTTTTTACTTAAACCTTTTCTACACCTGTAGAGATTCAGCGGGAGATTGCCTAAATTGTCACTTTTCAACAAATTGCTCCACTCTAATTCCTCTTTTTAAAATGAGACAATCCCTGCATTTTCTCTGTTCCCTAAGGCAGAAAAATAAAGCTTAGTTGTCTACTTATGAGCTGATATGATCTGATGTGTGAAACCCAGATGGTAAAACTGTTACTCCCGCCACCATGACCACTTCTGTGTTTAGAATGGTGGTAAGACTCTGTATGTGTTTTAAGCAGAAACGCTGCACATGCAGACATATTTGCACTTATGTGCCAGGGGCTAGTTGCACATGTGCCAAATCTATTTTCCAGGCTGCCAAATATCACTCAGTTCTGTGCTCAGACGCCAGATTTCCCCCCTGCAGACAGTACTTCCTTGCTATTCCCTCCCACATGTGCACAGAGCCTGTGAGAATGGTCCAATCTGATGCTTCGGAACGCGCAAGGCAGCCTGTGCTGTCACACATGGCTTGGAGAGGGATGCTGGGAGGTTTGCATGGCACTGTCATACCTTGGTTTCCACCTGGGCTGCCAGAGGGGCCTGTGTAAAAGTTAAGAGGTTTACATATTTTCCTTGATGGGACAGATGTCCTGAATTCAATATCTGTCGACCATTTTAAAAAATATATTTTTTTTGCTTTTCCAGGGCTCAGCAGATCCATTGAACAGTGCTTTCCACCTGACCTACAACATGGTACTAAACCTTTTACGTGTAGAAGAAATCAATCCTGAATATATGCTGGAAAAATCCTTTTACCAATTCCAGCATTACAGAGCCATTCCTGGAGTAGCAGAAAGTAAGTGAAACCTTTCCAAACTCAAGAGAAAAATAAACTAAACTGTGGTTTTAAATTGCATATGATAACCTGCTTAATGGAGTGCATGCAATTATACGTTTAAGTGCACATCCTATAGATGACAGACCCAGACAAATTAATCCTAATCTATTGAAAATTATCAGGGAAGCATAAGTGGCAAGCTTCATATAATTAAAACACCTCTTACCGAAGCTGGATTTCATTGCTTTTGTGTGTCTACTACGTGAGTGTGAATGTTAGTTTTGTCATTGAAGGGACACTATAGTCACCTGACTATGACGCAGTTTTGATGTATAGAACATGCCCCTGCAGCCTCACTGCTCAATCCTCTGCCATTTAGGAGTTAAATCCCTTTGTTTATGAACCCTAGTCACACCTCCCTGCATGTGACTTGCACAGCCTTCCATAAACACTTCCTGTAAAGAGAGCCCTATTTAGGCTTTCTTTAGTGCAAGTTCTGTTTAATTAAGATTTTGTTATCCCCTGCTATGTTAATAGCTTGCTAGACTCTGCAAGAGCCTCCTGTATGTGATTAAAGTTCAATTTAGAGATTGAGATACAATTATTTAAGGTAAATTACATCTGTTTGAAAGTGAAACCAGTTTTTTTTTTTTTCATGCAGGCTCTGTCAATCATAGCCAGGGGAGGTATGGCTAGGGCTGCATAAACAGAAACAAAGTGATTTAAAGGACCACTCTAGGCACCCAGACCACTTCAGCTTAATGAGATGGTTTGGGTGCCAGGTCCCTCTAGGATTAACCCTTTTTTTTTTATATAAACATAGCTGTTTCAGAGAAACTGCTATGTTTATACTGAGGGTTAATCCAGCCTCCAAAACCTCTAGTGGCTGTCTCATTGACAGCCGCTAGAGGTGCTTGCGTGCTTCTCACTGTGAAAATCAGTGAGAGCACGCAAGCGTCCATAGGAAAGCATTGTAAATGCTTTCCTATGCGACCGGCTGAATGCGCGCGGCTCCTGCCGCGCATGCGCATTCAGCCGATGACCTCGCAAGGAAGAAGGAGAGGAGAAGGAAAGCTCCCCGCCCGGCGCTGGGAAAAAAGGTAAGTTTAACCCCTTCCTCTCTCCAGAGCCCGGCGGGAGGGGGACCCTGAGGGTGGGGGCACCCTCAGGGCACTATAGTGCCAGGAAAAGAAGTGTTTTCCTGGCACTATAGTGGTCCTTTAACTCCTAAATGACAGTGAATTGAGCAGGGAAATTGCAGGGGAATGATCTATACACTAAAACTGCTTTATTTAGCTAAAGTAATTTAGGTGACTTTAGTGTTTCTTTAATCACCTTCTGTGTCTAGTGCTGAATTTGGTGGTTTAGGTATTGAGTACATGATAATTAAATGAGAGCCGTGTAAGTTAATGGTATTTCAAAGACCGTTATTATTATTATATTTATATAGCGCCAACAAATTCAGTAGCACTGTACAATGGGTGGGCTAACAAAACGGTTACGTTGGTCTTCTAGTTAATGCTCCCCTGTAAATGCTTTGCTTTTAGCAGAAGCTCCCTCTTTAGTGGTTTCTCGGCCTGACTGTAAGGTAGATAATGCTCTGTCTCTGGATGCACATTATCATGTAATGGAGAACATTATAGACCCAATTAATCTTTAGGCTTCATGAAGTAACAAGCCTTAAATGGATTGTGTGAGAGTTTGAAGGCTCCTCACTTCCAGCTGCAGTGTGCTCTGGCAGAACTAAAATTGCTGAAGACTGTTGGCATGATATGTTTGTGTTTGCTATAAATTGTCAGCTATAACATCTGTCAGCACTCGAGAAAATATACAGGTAATGGTTACTGGCACTGCAAATATTGTGTACTATGTAAGTCATGATGCCCAGCCCACAGGATCAGCCATTAGTTTGTGTGTTTGTGTGTGTGTGTGTGTGTGTGTGTGTGTGTATATATCTATAAGTATATGTTGGTGTATGTTTGCCTATGTGTGTGCGTGTATGTGTCTGTCTATAAATATATGTACATATATATTTCTAAAAGGGAAGTGTGATACTGAGACTTCGGTGAACACTTGCATAACTGTGGTTTGGTTGTTCAGACAAGAGTATTAAACACATTCCCCAAATACATTGACACTCACAGGCCTATCACGTTGTAAAGTTTAACCATAGAATATGCCACTCCATCATAATCGCCATGTTTGCACAGCTTGTTAAATAAATTTATATTGGACTTTATTCTTCTTAGCGCAGCTAGCCCTTAAATGTCTGAATGGTCAGGTTTGTAAATTGCAACTCACAATCTGAAAAATTTATCTTCAATTTTAAGAGTTTACATTCTGATCACCTTGATTTCTCTCTAACACTTTTTCTTACTGTGCTGCACAGAGGTAAAGACGTTAGAAGAACAGTACAATTGTATACAGATTCCCAATGAAGAAAGTGTTGTGACATACTACAAAATCCGTCAGCAACTGGCCAAACTAGGCAAAGAGATTGAAGACTACATCCACAAGCCCAAGTATTGCCTGCCTTTCCTCCAGCCCGGCAGATTAGTGAAGGTATAACTTAATCACTGTGATCTCTTCATCTTCTAAGCATTTGTAAAATGTGTGGGGTAATCAAAGTGGCACTTCAAGCAGTCACTATAGCCCCCCAATGAAGGGTTTATGGCACAGTCTGAGTTTTTTTTTTTTCTAAATTATGTTTAAGCTGTTGGATAAATACCAAGACTCACCCGGCCTCATCCCTATTGCACGGTGAATTTCCTCAAATTCAGTCAAACTTTGGATGACGATCAAGGAAAGCAGAAAAATCACTGTGGAAACAATCATCTCTTTCCTGTTGATTCAGAATCCGTTGTTCTCCATTTTGATTGTTCCACTTTCAGAACATTGCTTCCCTTATTTTCTGTACAAAATGGCATTTTAACATTGCCACAAAGTGGTTGTTAGTGAACAAAAATGGAGAAGTGATTCTAAAATGTACCTTCAGTGAAAGCAATGTATTCATTAGCTGCCCGGCTACCAAGTCGGCATTCTATGGTTTGTGGGATGCCGTGTTTGGCATTATGAGAACATTTAGCGGCAGTCGAAAGAGAACCTCTGGTCAGAATAGTTTCTCACACGTGCTCTTGGCTGAAGTAGACACAGTTATTCACAAGTTTTGTTGATGAGGTCTTTTAATTTGTATTGGAGTTTGAGACGATAGATCAAAGTAAGGTAACTATTATTATTGATATTTAATGGGTTATTCCAACCCTTTATTATTTTCCGGGCGGGGGTTATAATGCTCTATTGCCAATGTTCTCCCCAATACGTTCTTCACCTCCTCTGTTATTACAGTCTGCGCTCCAATCAAAGGTGGTGCTGAGGGGTAGCTGCAAAGGAACATATGTAAATGGAGGAAAGGCTAAATTAAATAAGGGAATGGGAATGAGGGGAGAGCTCAGTTTAATGTAATTTGAAGGTATGGACGGTTATAGGACATTGCAGGCACAATATAAGCACTGCCTGCCAGTGAAGAACGTGATTAAATCTGTTGCCAGGGTAGGGTGCATGCTGAAGACAGAAGTATTTTTTGCACAGAATTGACATTAGGCTGTCTGAGACAGAGTTGCAGGCTGCCTAATCCATGTTTGTCAGAGGTGTAACTAGCCCCCAGTACAAAAGTGCAATTATTTCTGAATGCTGAAATGCTCCACATACCGATTCCTTCCTCAATGACCACTTAACAAAACTAAAGTGGGTATGGATGTTGTAGAAACCCCAAAATAGGTTGAATCTTCAAACTTTACGTCCCATTATCTGCTTTGATCCAATAAAAAATAAAAAAAGTTCTTATTAACAGACGGTCATTCTGAATTATTTATGTCTGAGTTTGCTATTGCTTGTATTATTTGGTCTTTTTACATCACTCCCACACAATGTTTCCTATTGCCTAACATCTGGTGATGTCATGTGACATGCATTTGCTTATGCAAATTAGCAGGACTGCTATTTTAATTATTTTTTTTGCCACCATGGAAGTCAGTAGCCCTAGATATTATGTACAGGCCGGTATTTGTGTTAGAAGTGTCCATGTTTGGGAATTCTCCTGCTATGACCGTCTTTGTGAAACCTCTGGCGTGTAGAGCGCTTTGCTGCCATGCCAGGCCCCTTTTTTATGAATGTTACATTTGCAATAAAATAAGCATGAAATGGCTTTTCATTTGGCAACCATGTCTAAATGCTATGTATTTTGGCTAAAGGTGAGACATAGCCAGTACCAGTCATTTGTTGCTCATTATATCACTGTTCATATGACTCTTAACTAGATGGTCTCTCCAGGTCTTTTACCAATGCAGCTGTTACTTGGGCTCTATTTCAGTATATGCTGTCATTCTCGTCTGTATCTGCCAATTGGAAACCTATTTTACTGCTTTTCCATTAGTCATTTATTAATTTAAGTTTGCTTTTACTGAATAATAGTAGTAAACTGTGTTATTGCCTTTTCTCTGTATCTGCAGGGTTGTTGTTTTTTGTTTCGTTTTTTTTGTGTTTTGTTATTTGTAATTTTTTTTTTTTTTTGGGTTAAAATCATTTTGCTTCTACTGAGGTTGGTAGCTCTGTTCCTGTTTATCGCAGCATTTACAAAATCAGTCAAGTTTCAAAAAGAGGTAAAAAGTCATGGCGCTTTCCCTTTCCATATACCCAGATTTGCTATACTTCCTCTGGATCGTCCGTTTCTAGATTTTGTTTTTTAATTTTTTGTTTGTCTGTTTAATCTTTCCCCCCCATTGCAAGTTAAGGGGAAGTGATGTTGATACTTGTCTGTGAAAATGGTGGCTAGGTTTTCCATTGTTGCTTTAATAGCTGTACATGTGAATGTCTTGATATGTTAGAAGAATAAAAAGGGGGTTCTCCATACAATTAAACAAAATTACTCTGGTACACCTGACGTCAACCTCTTTATTTACTTATTTTTGACGGTGGAGTTAAACGGTCCGAGGTTAAAATCCGATGTAGCCGTGTTATTACACTGTCATTTTCTTTCTTTCGATTGAACTGTCAGCAAACACTCATTTGGCAATGGATTGTACAAGTGAAAACATAGCACAAGTCTACTATTTTCAACCGTTTTCTAAAAATTTTTCCCTTTTCTTTCTCAGGTGAAAAGCGATGACGATGATTTCGGATGGGGTGTAGTTGTAAACTTTTCCAAGAAGTCTAATGTAAAGGTAATCTATGCATGTCTTAAAAGTAGAAAAATTCTAAAGGTTTTTATTTATTTATTTTTTTTCCTTCTTGCGGTCACTACTGTGATTAATTTTATTTCCGGCATCAAAAGCGTCAAGATGGCCCCACGCAGTGATTCCCAAATGCTTCTGCTATAAAGTTATGCAGCCAGCCACATGTCTACAGTTGGCAAGGGGTTGAATCTGTACGGTTATTTTATCTGCACACGAACACCAGTAACCTAGCAATTTATGGCTGTATCTTTGTGCAAAATAAATGTTTTGCCTTCTAATTCATATCAGTATTTCACACGTAACGTTTCTGCTGTAGGGGACCCTGGCTCTCAATAAAAGCAATCCTATGTTTGTTTGTGGGGAGAACCTTCGTCTGATCTGTGCTGTAGATCTCTGCACAATTTCAGTCTGTAAATGTCTCTGTCCCTGGAAATGTGCAAACATAAGCTTACATAAGTGTACAGTTTGTTATAGGAAATGTTTAATATGCCCACAGGGGTTTGTGATGTGGAACATGTTTTTCTTAAAAAGGTCATATCCCCTTGCAACTTGCAAGTTTCCATTTGTGCAACATTTATGTACATAAGGGAAAAGTACAGCCATCTAGGTGGAATACAACTCCCATCAAATTTAGCCACTCTGACATGTAGCAGGTTCACGCAATACAAATAAATGGTGGATTACCTTTGGTAGAGCAGCTGTTGTGAAATCGCTTCACAAAATGCAGAAACAGCCTGTCTTTGCAAAAGAGAACATTTTCTAATTTATTTTAATTTATTTTTAAAAGCTGCTTAACCCCTTAAGGACACATGACGTGTGTGACATGTCATGATTCCATTTTATTCCAGAAGTTTGGTCCTTAAGGGGTTAAGATTTATGTTTTAGTAATAAGTTTCCAACTTACTGCATTGGTGACTCTCCTACTCCTGTAATATTGCCAGACATGTCAGAAATGTCACATGAATTATGTAAACTTTTCCATAGAATTGAGGTTTGTGCCATTTAAAACTATTGAACTGGATGTGTGGCCATTCAGTGATCAACAGCCTCTGATTTTTGCTTTAGCCCCCGCTATCTTATTGACTTCAAGTCTCTTTTCATTTGAACGTTGTATGGTGAAAAACAAAATGTGTTGTTTTTTTTAAAAAAATACTTTAAGTTCTAATTAGGTAGAATTTAATTCTGCTGTCCTTGAAATGCTTGCCAAATGTTGCTGCAGAGTTTAATCTGCAAGTGGTAGACGGTGAATAAATTCTATATAAAGTCACTAACCAACAATAAAAATGTTTTAATATGAAGAATAAACACGCTTTTTATAGTACATGAGGTTATTTCTTTGACCCTTTGGAGACTCGCAACAAGTCTTACTGCTTTTCAAATGCTTACTGCTTTTACAGCTAGTTTTCCCTTTAACTTGGGCAACGAAAGCTAGTTATGTTGACTTTGTGTTTCTCTCTCTGTTAGTGACCGGGTTCTACGCTGAAGTATGAATTTTAAAAAAATCGCAGTGAGAATACACATTTACGGTCAAAATAACTGAAATGAACACGAAGGTTACATTCTGCCCCCAATTTGGCTGTTTTGGCCTAGAATGTGATTTACACAAAGTTTCAGACTTGATTTAATAATACGGTCTTTTCGTCTCCTGTCTGCCCAGTTAAAGAATGAAACAACAGCGTGAATGTAGAACAGTCTGTGTGATCCTTTATTTCACCAACCAAAAAGGTGGTGCCCGCCTGTTAGTTGGTGCAGTAAATTATCACAGAATGTGTTGTGCAAATACTATGGATTTTGTTTTACTATTTAGTATGTGTTTGGCGATGCCATGTTTGAACCTATGTGAATTTTCCCATATAGTTTTTAGTTCTGGCCACATTCTGCTTTTGTGCCCCTAAAAACATGGTATAAATAGGTTTTTTTTTTTTATTTATTTTTTATTCTGAATTCATTTTTAAAGTTTACTTGATTAAAATGATCCATTGCTTTTAAAGGGTAGCTGCACATTTCTGTCTGTGCTGCAAACAGAGCCTTGCACACTATGGTAGTACTCTGACACAGAATGCTACAAACACTTCTCTCTGCTTTTCCACCCACAACTTGTCTCCAGCAGACCACAATATGTTTCAATTCTGCCTGTCACTGTTTCAGGACTTTTAATGGTGTCTTTCCTAATGTTGCCTCCGGTCAGTTTCCATTGTAACACTCCTCATACTTTAAATCTCTTGTTCTGTTCCTAGCCGAACTCCGGGGAACTGGACCCCCTCTATGTGGTAGAAGTCTTACTAAACTGCTGCAAAGAGAGTCTGAAAAACGCCGCCACTGAAGCTGCCAAACCTGCAAGACCAGATGAGAAGGGGGAGATGCAGGTTTGTTCTATTTTTTTCCTTTCTCACTCTAGATCGGATATACAGCATATTAAGCTGTGCCATATTGGTTAGAATAAGAGTTTAATGTTAAGTTTCATATAATAGTGGCTTGAGGCCACAGGTATTACAGGGTTTGTGGGCTGCTGCACCTGGAAGTGCGATGGCTGGGATTGTACGGGACCTTTTTCTGTATGGGTTTGTGCTTGGGCTGGATTGCTGAGATGCCCCAATAGGTGTTTTTTGTTGTTGTTTTTTTTCCCCCATGTGAGATGAGACATTGATGTTAATGGAGTCACTGGAAGCCGAGTGGATAACTTAAAATTGCAAACATTTCTGTGAATGCTTTCTTTTCCTGTTCAGGTCATACTGGTGGTTGCAGGCAGGAGGGAACCAAAAACCTCATGGCCCCAGTGAAACAATCAGGGTCGGCCCCACTTCCATGTGTGTTGGGGTTGGCTGGTTCTGGTTGTATGTGGGGATGTCACTATTTATTATTAAACCCGCCCTCCTGCTTACCTTTATGCTGGTAGGACCGTTAAATCCCTAGTGATCCAGTGGGTGCAAGCAGGATCCCTGGTGGTACAGTGGAGGATAATGTGGGCTGCACTTTCAGGGGGTACAGACCACAGTGCATACCACTTTTATTCATTTAATGAGTCCGTGCTGCCATGGCTACCCCATTGTAGCTCTGTGGCTTACTAGATGAGTGCTGGGACCTTTGTAAGCGCTCCCTCTTAAAGTGGCAATATATTGTTATTTGCAGGCTGGTGCAAACTACATAGAAAACTGTCACTATGGCGTTCCAGCCATCAAGGGGTGTTACCCTGGTAGTTAAGTCACTGGTTGCAGGGATATGCTTTCACACCTACTGACTCTAGCAACATGCAACTGCCAAATCCATATATAATTTGCTTAGTGGGAGCATTATTGAGTTTCTCGTGCACAAAAGCCTATACTTTGTTCTTTCTCCCCTAACCAAAGGCCAGAGCTCAGTAATGCAGTCTCTCAACATTTATGTAATTCTGAACAGGCAAAAAAAAAACCTTTTTAACCAATGCATGAAGTTCCTCGACCCTTCATGCATATTGAAATTAATTGAGAAAATAACTTTAGCTGGCTTAATATATGTTAAAAATTAACCGGTTCTTGCTTTAAAAATTTTTTTTTAAAAAATTGCTCCAGGTACAGGTACAAGATGTCACATGCAGAGTACTGCATAGTGGTGATTCCTTTTGCTGGTTTTGTCCCTCTAGATAGAAGGATGGCAATGCTGTTGGTTAATGTAGAACTGATCATACAAAACCTATTTGCAAACACTTATTGAAAAATAAGTGAGGGGGCGGGGCCTGACCGCTGAGGCGAGAGGACGCTGATCTGTGCAGCTCCTGTACTATAACGCGATTTAAACGGTTTCCAGCCATCAAAAAGGGACCTATTCGGTGAAAAAAGGCCACCAGGCGAAAGGTGACAGGGAGAGGCACAGGATGGTGCCACACAGGCGACTTCTTCAGTGCAACTCACCCGCTTCTCCTGCAGGGCCTACACGCGAGATCGGTGTGAGGGAGACGGCCGCTCCCCCACTGACATACATGGCGGACAGACTGAAACGAGGCCCACGTTCCCCCCCCTCTGGACCGGTGGGGGTCATCCCGGTCCAACATCAGGAGACCCGGGCACAACCTGGCGAAAGCGCTATGACGACCACGGGACCTGATTTAAGCAACAGCACTGCACACAAAATGGCGGAGACAATGTGTTCGACCAGCACTCGAGGCGAGCAAACAGAGGCAGAGAATCGACTGGACCAAAGCCTTCCAAACCTTCTGGGAGAAGATGGTAGCTCTTCTATCCCCCAAAACCCCAGAGAAAGGGCCTGACATCCTGCCGCGCAACCCCACAAGCATACCCAAACGGAAGACCACGCATAAACCTCTAACATCGGGCCGCACGGAAAAACGGAGCCGGCGGGAACCCACCACGAGGCAGGGGACCAGAGACCCACCAGGCAGCAAAAGGAGCAAGAGGACAGCTCCCTGGAACCCAAAGGACTCCATACCGAGGCGAATCAGCCTACTCACCCGCCACCCTGGAGCTCCCAGATACCGGCTGAAAGCACGCAATGCTACAGCGAGATCCCCCTGCAACAGACCAAACGGCAAAGGGAGTCTGCAACCGAGCAGACTGCACCTGAAGGAGTGCCCCACGAGCTCCGACCCAAGCACCGTGCTGCTCCAGCCCCTACCTGCCGACCAGCAACAACGATGGCGGGAACACACCAGGACACGGACTCTCACTGAGGTACCAGGGGAAAACGCAAGTATACTGAGAAGCCCACCCTACCAAGCCCCTGTATGCTGGGAAAGCTGGCAGCATTCCCCCTGGGTACGGGACTATGCTTATACCCTGGACGGCATAGGTTAAGCAGGGCCTGGAGGGACTCAAAGGCCATACCCTAACCCTGTGGGGAGATATAGGATACGGCATACTGGCTGCATACTAAAGAGACGCTATCCTGCCTTTTTTTTTTTATACCGTTAAATATTTTTCTCCAAGCGATGTAATCCTGGACTCATATGTACCTCCAGGGCATGCACACCTCCCCTCACCTTAACATTACCCAGCCTCTATGCACACGCAACAATTGTTAGGACACCATAAGGCACCTCATATATTTAGGCTGTGTCCCTTACATATATGCCGGTCTGCCCGCTGCAGACCAACACCGACTACCACTACTAAACACCTGTCTCCGACCTCCCTGACGCTGCTTCTTACTACTCAGCTGTTGACACTACATTGTTAATGCAAAGTTCATTACTACCCCTAGCCTGTGTGATACTCCTAAGACACTCAGTTATCTTACTTAACATGCTACACGCCATGCCACACATGCTCTGAGTTTGTTCCAACATTAGTGTTATCCTCACATAGACATGCAAGCATAGCCTGCATACATTTACGCTTCTAAAAACACAAAATTACAGCAAAGCTGGAAATGTATAGCTGAATTAGCATTTAGTAATAGCAGCATTGATTCAACTTTTTGCATTACTTAATTTTAAAAAATGACTCTTAAGTTGCCTAAACCGACAGCCCGCTTAACCTGTTAACTATGCCTTATACCCAGAGCGCACAGTATGTTTATGCCTTACTACATAATCTCTTGCACAACACATCTGACATCCCTAACATGCTTGTTACGGATTGCTAGCTTGTACTATTTTCTAGGGCAACACAACCTGCTTATAGATCGCAGACATAGATGAGACTATAGATGAGTACCTAAACTTGCTCTACACATAATGCACTCACACTTTAAACTACCACAGTTAATCTATGTATAGTTAACAAGCAGCTCCGGTTACCTACTCAACTTCTCATACATTATTAGGGCATAACACTAACCATTCAGGCGTCAATGTCAGTTCTTTAGTCTAAGCATGATTTATTTTTGCTGGTACATGATTTATTTTTGCTTAGTACAGCTAAACCTTGATAAACCAGGCTAGAATGGCACTTGACTAGTTAAACCTTGTGCATCACTAATATGCCATCACTTGTGTTCCTGTTTTAAAAAATTACCTATGCCAATTGTTAATTTTTTTTTCGGTTGTATGCCGGTTAAGTTAATGCTATCTTTTTCATGCACATAGATATCTCATGGCAAGTAAAGATACTACCAATACGAGCCTGTTCAGTTAACAACTTGATGTTTAGTCGCCCACTCTGACGGTGTCCATGTCTGCCTACCTAATATGCCTCGATAACACTGTCTCACCAGATAATCTCTCTCCCTATGCACATAGCAATCTGTAATGTGCCCCCTGTACCTAACCGCAGAGTTTAAGCTACCGTATTATTCTTATCATTTAAAGAAGCTCTACGTTAACATTTTGTGTTACCCATCATTAATGTATACCTAACGGGACTTTTCGCAACTAAATGGTTAAAGCTTGTTAAAATATTAATATAAAAATGTGCATGTTCCTCAAATGTCACTCCCAGCTCTAAATATATTGTACTGAAGCTTGTTTACGATGCTGTGACATACTGAATGCTTATGTCTAATTTTCATAAATGCACAACCAAAATAAAGAATTAAAAAAAAAAAAGAAAAATAAGTGAACAGAAACTTGCCACGATTCAGCTCGATCTTCTCCTGGAGTCTGGCAGCAAATCCAAGTGCACATTTGGACACCACATGCAGATTCCAGTTAGTAAGCTTTGCTGAAAGTGAGTTGGAGGAGGCCCAAAGCTTACTTTTATCCTTTTTTTTTTTTTTTTCTCTTTATTTTTTCCATTATTATTGCCTTTTTTAAATTTTTTACATTATTATTGCCTTTGGTATGGTTTCCCAAAAAGCGCAGTACCCTTGTCGACAGCCCAGCAAAGTTTTGTGGAGCTAAAAGCTAATGACCAGCCTAGTCCTGGATGCATATTGATCTCATAGTCCTGTGTAGGATAGTGGACACATTCTATTTTCCTGTAGTACATTCACCCAATTATGCTTTTCTCGTGTTGACTTAGGCTGGCCTTCCATTACAAGCTATGAGTTAGCCAGGCTCTGCTCTCATCAAAGTGTCAGAGGGCAGCTTGTCACTGACATGGCATATTTTCTTGTCTCAAGGGAAATGTATTACTTTAAATTCTTTTATAAAGTTCTTTATTTTAAGGACAGATGGAAAGTATCGTTGGCAGATTTTTTTTATTTTTATTATTTCTGTTTTGACTTATTTAGTCTCTGCTTTAAATATAAAATTCATCTTTGACAGCACCATAAAGTATTTTCTCTTAGAGGAGATTCAAGGAATTAACAGCAGACATTCTGTAACCGATTGTTTAATAATTGTGTTGTTTGGTTTTAGTCTTGTGCAAGTGGGATGAACAATGCAAGATTCTTTCTTTTTTTTTTTTTTTTTTTTTATATCAAAGCTTGCCAAAATGTTGTGTCTGCGTGTGAGATCTGCTTCCTTTTCTGTACAGAACGTCTACCATAAAGTGGCACAACTTACCCACATACTTCAGTGATCGGTGTTTCTCAACCTTTTATGGAGAAGGATCACTGCAGATTGAAAACAATTCCAAGTACCCTTGCCACATGAAATTAATTTCTATGAATTTCAAATGTAGACACTGATAATATTTAAGCTAATCCCATATTGAAGAACAAGCCTGATTAACGGTTCTAAAGAATATTTTGAAAATAAATCCCATAATGTGATTAATCTGTAAGGAGGAGTCTATAAACTATTAATCTGCAGTATAAAAGTCACAATATGAAAATTTAAAGGGGCACTATAGCCACCACAAGAACTAACAGCTTAATGTAGTTGTTCTGATGAGTATTGGCAGACCCTGCAGGCTTTTTGCAGTAAACATTATCTTTTCAGAGAAAAGGCAGTGTTTACATTACAGCCTAGATACTCCTCAGATGGCTACTAGAGGTCCTTCCTGGAGCAGTGCTGCACAGTGTGCAGCACTGACATTCAGTGTCTCTACCCTCTGGATTGAGACACAGAACTTTCCTTACAGAGATGTATTGATTCAATGCATCTCTGAGGAGATGCTGATTGACCAAGGTGGTGTTTGGCTCTGCCCACCTCTTTGGCTGAGATCATCAGAATTGAGTCCTCTGGCTCAGTTGTCACTGTGGCTTCCCATTTTTCTTTCTATTCTGGTTAGAGCCAATTTGGGCTGTTCTGTGAAGGAATTCGTACACAAGGTTGTGTGAGGGTCATTTTCTTGGCAATTTCTCGCATTGAGTATCCTTCACTTCTCAGGACTAGAATAGATTGATGGGTTTCAGAAGAAAGTTCTGTTTCTGGCCATCTTGAGTCTGTATTCAAACCCACAGTTGCTGTAGCTCTAGATACTTAACTAGTGTAATGAAGGCCAGTTTTATTGCTTCTTTAATCAACAGTTTTCAGTTTTGCTGTGCTAACATAGTTGCATGAAGGTTTTCTAATGATCACTTTGCTTTTTTGAAATGATAAACTTGGATTAGCAAGCATAATGTGCCATTGGAACACAGGAGAGATGGCTGCTGATACCGTGTTTCTGTATGCCATTTTCAGCTACAATAGTCATTTACAACATTGTGTGTGTGTTTTACATAAGAATATAGGTGCCGCTGTACTTTTGCTTGTTGGTTTGTTTTGTGTGTGTAATATTGTTTTTAATTGCAGTAGCCTTAATCTCATTTTGATTTGTGCAGGTTGTTCCGGTAATGCTTCATTTACTCACTGCCATTAGTAGTGTGCGTCTGTATATCCCTAAAGATCTCCGGCCTCTTGACAACCGACAAAGTGTGTTAAAATCTATCCAGGTAATTTAAATGTGATTTCTTACAGGACTTTCTAGAAATGCATGCATAACTTCAGAATCTGTTTTTATTAATGCCACAGTGAAATATCGCTATGCAGCGTTTCCAATTTCAGGCTATTTTTTATTTTATTTTTTCAGTTTTCAATTTCAATTAAAATTCTGCAATCCTTCTCATGCTTGAAGACTTGATGTCTCCTAAATGTATGCCACCACATACTGTGCATGGCTGTGTATATTGTGTCGTTGCTGTGTGCAGCTTTCTTGAAATCCTTCCTTCAATCTTGGTGTCTTATAGAACCAGTTTATTTTAAAGTGTGAAAAATGTGTTGGTCATCCATTAAATTATCACTTTGCATTCCATTGGTTCTCACACTATTCTGCTCTTACAAATGTGTTCACAATGAACTGATGATTATGGGCTATGCTAGACCAAAGATGACCAACCTTGATAATCCACTTGTTGATGCTGGATTAACCCACATTGGCAATGTTTTGATATTTTCATGTCTTCATGCCAGCTACTCTGAATTCAGGTCAGCACCTCTTGTATACTGTTTCTTATAATGCTTAGACAGCCAAACAATGACTGAGCATCATCAGAAAGTATCCACTGGAGGTGTCAGACCAATGGGGTGAGCTTTACCATCCTAGATCGTTGAAACTTTAAAATGCTTTCCAAACCTTTTCCTATTCAGCCCATTTTATAAACCCAGTCATTTCAAGGTTTGCATGAAAGGTTGCCAACAAAAATTGTTGATTTTTATTATGTGATTTATGACCAGCATTGATTTCCATTGTTTAGAAGAAAGTTGTAAATGTGTATTTTCTAGGAGGTTCAGAAAAGATTCCCAGATGGTGTGCCATTGTTGGATCCAATCGATGACATGGGAATCAAAGATCCAGGGCTGAAGAAAGTTGTCCAGAAGACAGAAGCCTTTGAGCACAGGATGTATTCACATCCTCTGAACAACGACCCTAATCTGGAATCCTTGTACAAGCTGTGTGAGAAGAAAGCACAGGTACTGACGTAAAATAGAAGACCTTTATTTGCCATTGTTGCTAATGATTAGTTCCTTGAAGTCATATTTTGTTTTTGCTTTAATAAGCTGTGAAGTCTGTTTGGGCAAACATTGGCAGAACATCAGTTTATCCTGAAGGTCTGTGACCATAAATCTGTCTCTTTCAAAGGATATCATCTTTAGAACATGTCCAGTTATTACTTTACTGCCCTACTAGATCTGCCCCGGTCAACCATAAAGTATGGCATAGAGAGAGGTTTACATCAATGGTGATGCAAACATTAAGTTGTTTGTGGGTTGTGTCCTCCTTCAACTTTTGAGACCATTCTTTTAGTATATACTAATGTGACTGCATATACATCCCAACTTACATTTACAAAAGTAAAGGTTTTGAACTGTTGAGATTTGGGCAATAAGTAGGTGCTAAAGTACGCGAAATAGATTTGCAAGATGTAGTTTACAGAGGTGGTTTTCCATTTTTTAAGCAAACTCTTAAAATTAATAATTCCTTCCATTGGTTACTCAAACCATAAATGCAGGACCGATCCTAAGGTCTGATGCCTGGGTGCAAGATTTGTTTTGGGTGTCCAGTGTGGGAGTGGTTATCTGGCTAACCCCTCCCCTTTTCAAACATACTTCTAACCACACCCATTTTCTACAGAAACCACACCACCTATTTGGGCCTCCCAACTTTACCAGGTAACATGTCACCAACTCACTGCAGTGCCAGCTTTGCCCCCCAAAAACGTATTGGTGCCATCTTTCTGTCCAGCTTTGTAGTGCCATCTCTGTAAGAGCATGCTTATTTGTTCTTGTTATTACGGTGTTTGATTTATGTTAGGGATTTGCATTACACAGGCTTTCATTAATTTAACAGTTCAATTATAATATGACTATAGCGATAAGGGAAACCTGCCTAGACCCGTAAAGCACAGTTGGCTGATCATGTGTGGTTTTATTTTCAATGTCTGTTAGATTGCAGTGGACATAAGATCTGCCAAGCGTGAATTGAAAAAAGCGCGTACAGTGTTACAGATGGATGAGCTGAAATGCCGCAAGAGAGTCCTGCGAAGAATGGGCTTTGCCACCTCTGCTGACGTCATTGAAATGAAAGGGCGGGTGGCTTGTGAAATCAGCAGGTAGGTAGCCCAAACTGTAATTTCTGTGTATTTCTCCAGTAAACATTTGTTCACATTAAGATATTTATAAAACACTGCATGAATGTTATTATTAATAAAGGGCCAACACATTCCGATGCACTGTACAATGGGTGGACTAACTGACAAGTATTTGTAACGAGGTGAGTTGGACGCACAGTAACAGAGGATGCTGAGGGCCCTGCATTCTAGAGGGAGTTGGCATTCATATATAGGCCAAACCTTTCTGTAGTGCCTTAAATTTAATATTGGGACTATTTTGCAAGAGATTGATTGCACACATCTAAGTTAATATCCACTAATATCTTTAACATTAACTCTACAAATAAATTGATGCTAGGTTTGTTCTCGATATGGCTTTCATTTATCTGTCATTATTTATTTGCCAATGATAAGATTGCTCACTGCTACATGACTCTTGCTTGTAATTTCCAATATAGTAATCCCTGGGGTGATGCAAAGTTTTGAAGGTAGTTTGCATATGTTTTGTAGTCCTTCGGAGCGTAGGGCATAGTTATCAAGTTACGTACTGAAAAGTAAAGACCGTGCAAGTTGATGATTTTTTTTTATTTTGTTTCTGGTGACTCAGACTTTAGGAAATAGGGATTCTGTGCTCAGAAGCTGGCACACCTTCATTATGAATAATGGTAAAAAGGAAGTTGTTACATTACCCATTACGAGTCAAATTCATCCAGTATTGCTTTACTATTTTTACCTACATTTTTGCGATTTTGTGTTCAGTTTTCTAAAATCTCTTCAAATGCTTGATAAAACCATTTTTGTTTGAATTATAGCGCTGATTGTGTTTCTTGTGAAAATAAATGTCAGAGTGGACATTCGGAGATGAAGTCTAATCCATGTCAATTCTTGTAACATGATTTTACTTGGTGTACATCGTTGTTGATCACGAAATTCCCTGTTCGTTTATTTAATAATGTTTGTATTTTGCAGTGCGGACGAGCTCTTACTCACCGAAATGATGTTTAATGGTCTTTTTAATGACCTGACATCAGAACAAGCAACCGCTCTTCTCAGCTGCTTCGTGTTTCAAGAAAATGTAAGTCATTTCTTTTGAAGTCTTGCATTACACGTCATTAACTGAGACCACATTTCCACCTTATGGTGTTTGGGTTTTATTGTTTTTTTTGGGGGGGTTGTTTTTTTAATGTTTAATTTTGTATTGACCTTTTCTGTGAAAATTGCATGTACAGAAAGGAAAACCACAAAGTAAAGTAAGATGACCATAACAGCACTATAGTCACACCAACATCACAGCACACAGGCAACACTCAACATTGACCCACTGTTTTTCAATGCATCAAACAAACCGTGCAGAAATAAATCAAATCTACTTACTGTCTGTATCTGTAGGCAGACTCCCCTATGGTTTGTGTAGTCTATTTTATCCGATAAACCTGTGTCCACCAGATTATTCTAGAACAGGGGTAGGCAACCTACGGCACTCAAGGCTGCTAGAGCCAAACAGGCTCTTTCCTATCAGGAGTCCCAGTGAAACTTCAGATATCTGCTAATACGAAGAGGTGGTGAAGGACAATCCTCAATTTATGCATTGCAGCACGTAGAGGAAGTGGATCTCAGATCACTTCCTCCCAGCACTTGTAAATGGGAATCCACACTGTAGCAGAGCAGCCTGCAGCTGCTGTTGCAGCTCCTATACTTGAGCTATACCTGGTCGGCCCGGTCCCCACTGGAACCTAGGGAAGCTACCCACACTGCTAGATATACACAGAAATGCAGAATAACCCTCCCCTCATACAAATACGAACAGCCCACACACAAACATACACACAATCCCCGCAAACGCAACACCACTATCAATCCACATGCAGCCTCTCACATGCAGCCTCTCACATGCAATACCCCAAACAGCCCCACACACTACCAACATACAATGTGACATATCCATCCACACACAATTCCAAAAGCAGCCCTCGTACACAGCCCACATTCATATGTATCATACACCATACCACAACTACTCCTGAACATATACAATATAATAGCTCATATACGCACAAATACAACGATACAAAGCAATTACAGTAAAAATTACACAAGCAGAATAAGGTAGCATACACACCTCAATTTAAAAAAAAATAGGATCGGCACGCTACGGGACATCACAATCCTATATCGGCACAGTGCTGCTAAAAGGTTGCCTACCCCTGTTCTAGAATAAGAGATTACCCCCATCTCCAGTTTGACACATAACACAAGATAATCAGTTTATTGTATATACTGATACTACAGTATGCCATCATTTTATGCAAAACTGTGAACTGGACAGTCCAGCAATCTGCCAGGCTGCTGACTGTGTATTTGTGGGTCATCTATCTTACTCTACCTCTACTTACTGGTACAAGCACCACACACCCGACTTTGGTGAAATGCGCACCACAAAGGAGGAAGAAAAATTTCTCTTCTTTTTGGGGGGGTATGATTTGTGAGAGCAAAGTGTTCTCGCTTATTGTTGCAGTGGTTAAATGCCACAGCCTTGATCTCTAGTTTACTATGACGTATTGCTTACTTAATGCTTGATCAGCGTCTGGCTGCTGGTTCAAATGTAAACCTTTTATATTAAGTAAGACACTAGCATTCATGGGTAATTGGTTTTGTGTTTTAAGTGAATCGGTCATCCAAAAACTGTGTATGATTATGTATGAGTGTATATACCTACATGAAGTTGAATTTATCAGTCTACATATTATGCAGCATCCCACGATTTCTTACACGTAGGTAGGTGCATTATGGACTAGTAGATTGCTGTGTGGTTGCATGGAGGCAATGGCTATGTGTACAGATACTCGTAACAACCATTTCTGTCCACTAAAGAGATCATATACATACATATATCTATCCATCTCTATATCTATCTCTATATCTATATCTGATCAATAAAATAGCTGTGAATTCTGTTAATGTCTAGATTAAATTGTGCATTGATAAACTCACACCAAGTCATGTTGTTTGTTAAAGGGAAGAAAATGATTTATTTCTCCACAATTTTACATTAAATTCTTATGAGTTTTTGCTTTATTTAAAGGCTAAACCAATATAAGTTATGTAGGAGGTCACCCCATTAAGACAAACCTTCTTGAACAAAAAATACAGTTCTGAACCCGGTGAACAACTAGGTTATAAATATATTAGTAAATTAAATGAATTTTTCATATTATATTTGTCATGTACTGCAGAGATTTATTTGTACCTATATTCATTACTGCTAGCGGATATTGATATTTATTCATAAAGGATTGCATTTGTAGCTTTTTCTTAATTTTCTATTGTGTTCTCCTTTTATATTTTTGAATCCTTTTTGGAAAAGCTGAACCTTTTTGCAAAAGTACATATATATATATATATTTGTTTTGCTTTGTCTTCATTCATGTAAATAACCTTATAAATAATTAGATTTTGTCAGCATTGGTACAGTGTCAACATATTCTGCAACACTTTACAGGTAATCTGGTTGCTATTTTAAGCAAAGTGTAAAAATAATGCTTGACATGCTGGATACAAATACATTGTATTTTTAAGGTGATGTATCCGGATTGGGGAAGTCCAAACTATACACGTTCCTGTATCACTGTTTGGGCACTATTTTTATTTTTCATTTTTATAATACAAGTCTGATGGGACATGCAGGCATCCCCTTAACCACTTGAGGGTTGACTTGTGTTAGAGGACTTGAATGTGCTCTTAACTCTTACTGCACTGGAACCATTTTGATTCTAAAAAGGTATACGCTTTTTCAGGCAATAGTTCCTTTTAATACAGATTGTAGGGATGCTGCTTGAAGCATCATTTTTGTATCTCTGCAAACTGCAGTATTTTGTCTTGGTGCATACAGAAAATATCTCTGTAAATGGCAATAATAAGATCTCTAGCATGTATAAAGGATATGTTGCCCACTTGTTTGTTCGTTACAGCTATGTAAAAAGTCAGATTGGGGGGCTAAATATGTTTGTACATGTGAGAGGGCATGTAATTCTGGGAAACCGTCAATGAACTTTGCTTTTTAACAAATCATTTTGTAATAAAATGCATTATGCAAGATCCATTCTAGTAGCCATTTGAACTCTACAGGAAGTGGCTGAGTGTGCACAAGGCAAACATTTTGTCTTTCATACTGTGCCGTGTGCTGTCCATATGTCGCAGATGGGAGTCTGGGGGCATTTTCTCATTAAGTGCTTTGTTTTTACAGCTGGGTCTCTCAGAGGAAGTTTCCCAGTGTGCGCTCCTAGAATGACACTTCTTTCCTAAGATTGGATTTTTTTTTTTATTGCTCCCACTTATCTCTTTAGAATTTTTTTTTCCCCCAGTTATTTATTTAATGGGTCATGTTAGGGTGATCCTTTGCGGTCAGATCAACTTCAGTGAATAACAGTTAATTCCTTTTAAGTGTTATTTATCTTGAGAATAGGCTGGTCTGAGCTGGCCTACAGGAGGGTGGAGGTGGGGGGGGGGGGGGCAATCCGTAGATAAAAAATATTTATTTGTGACTTTGCAACACTATTTAAAGCTGGATTTTTTTTAGGATTACCTGTTTAAAGTGAGCCTGCCAATACAAAACACTTTTGTAAGCCGTGTCAGTAATATCAAATTATTCAGTTTTGGGGTTTTTTTGTTTTTGTTTTTTTATAGCTGGAATAATGCCCTAATAAAACAAGTGTACTATGTCATGTCCATACAAAGAAATTAAGCATGGTGTCATGACTGCCGGGATGCTTCCTCAGCCACAGTCATGGTTCAGAGCATACAACCCATTATTGTGAAATCTGAGATGCCTAATTTGATTTGTACTTACCACTGCTTTCAAGGTAACCTAATGCTCCTTGTTTTTTCATTTTTTTTTTTAGTCCAGTGAAATGCCCAAACTTACAGAGCAGCTGGCTGGACCTCTCCGGCAAATGCAGGTAAAGTGGAGTCACCATCTGTCTTTGTGTCCGTTTTGACTTGCTAATTTCATTTTCCAGTCTGATAACTGAAACAGTAAATAGTAACCCTATTAGAATTATTGGTGTGCCCAGCACATGACTTTGTACTCATATGATTAAAACATTGCCATGCATGTCACTGTGAAATAAATATTGACAGTAGCAATATTAAAAAGTACAATGTTACCATGAGTTGTTCCTCTGGTGTTTACTCTATTGTATATTTGTGTGCTCTGTACACAGACGTCTATTCAAGGCCATCCTTGGTCAAAGTGCTGAATTTTGCTTAATTGCCAGAAAAGATTCATTGGCTCCTAGCCAATGTTTATTAGAAAATGAGGGGGGGAATCAATCTCTCTTGAATTCTTTCAATCTTCATGGATAAATACAGCCCATGCTGTTAACAAAGTGCATTGGAACACTCCCACGCCTATATTAACTTAAGCTCACTTACATTGTTATGGGCGCAGGAGTGTCTGCCTTCTTATGTGATGGCTTAAACAGTTTGTTTTAACACCAAAGTTGGGGCTCTAATACCCAGCATTTCTATCTCCAGGTTTCTGCTCCTCTCTGCTCTGCAGTCCTTAAAGGGTTAGCTGGATAGCCAGTGATAAGCTGAGAGTATGAGCAGTATATATGGTTTCTCTTAATGGGAGGCCAGTTGCAAAATTATTTTAAAACAGTGTTTTTTTTCATTCTTATTAAAGAGACACTTTAGTCACCAAAATAGTTTTGGTATATATATCATGCCCCTGCAGTCTCATTGTTCAATTCTCTGCCATTTAGGAGTTAAATCACTTTGTTTGTGCAGCCATATTCACACCTCCCTGCATGTAACTTACACAGCCATTCTAAACACTTCCTGTTAAGTCCTCCAATGTTTACACTTCCTTTATTGCAAATTCTTGTTATTTTGGAATTTCTGATGATCTGCTCTGTTAATTGTTTGTTAGACCCAGCAAGTCACCTGTATGTAGTTAAAGTTCAACTTACAGAGCAGGAGTTAACAACTTTTAAAGTAAGATACATCTGATTTTAAAATGAAACCATTGTGTTTTCCTGCAGGCTGTGTCAGCTGTGAGGTGTGGCTAGGGCTGCATTAATGGAAACAAAAGTGATTTAACTCCTAAATGACAGTGGATTGAGCTGTGAGATTGCAGGGGCATGATCTATATAATAAAACTGCTCTATTAAGCTAAAGTTGTTTTAAAGACTAGTGTCCTTTTAAGGTTGCTTAAAATATTTTAAATAAACAGTTTTCTGTTCTAATGTTTGCCATAAGTTGTGAGATGCACTGTCAACCATTTGTAATAGTTTATACAACTGTGCCTCTTGTTCAACTGCTAATTCACTTATTGAACAGGAAACGGCCCGTCGGATTGCAAAGGTATCATCAGAAGCTAAACTAGAAATAGATGAGGAGACGTACTTGGGCTCATTTCGACCAAACCTCATGGATGTTGTCTACACTTGGGCAAATGGATCGACTTTTGCTCAGATATGCAAAATGACCGATGTTTTTGAAGGTAAGACTTAAAAAAAGTGAACACCTGTTCTCCATGTCTCGCTCTTCCACTGAGGTGCACTTGACCATGTTAAATGTTCTGCACAGTTGCTCATGCCATTACAGAACTGCCACAATATTTACCAGTTGGCACCAGATAATGTAGAATGGCTGTACATTTTGATTGTGTTCAAAAAACTGTTTACATTGCAGCTCTAAGTCTGCCCTTTGTGGTGGTCTAACAGACAGCCACTGGGGGAGCTTCCGGAATCCAATCGGACTTTTGGTCTGTTATCTGACGCTGGACGTCCGGAATGAGAACCTCCAGCGTCTGATTTTGTTTAGTTTTTTTGCCAATAGGAAAGCATTGATTCAATGCTTTCCTATGGGGGAGGTCTTATTTCCCGCTCATGCACATTAGACCTTTGCTTTAAAACACTGCCAGAGGTGTAGCCCCCATCTCTGGCAGCTCCACTGGGGTGTCATCAGTCAGCCTGGAATTAGAGTTACGGACTGGCTAATGTAAATTCTGTACAGATTTCGATGTTATAGTTGTAAAAGGTTGGTTCTTTGCACCATGAGATGTAGTGGCTATGTGTTTAGAGTGCTTGTTTAAATACAATGCGTGTGCACATGTAGTTATGGAAAGAGGCTTGTGTGATTACGCAGAATTAATGTGCAGGTGTTTTACAATTGGCTCTGCTGCACATCTTACCCCAGTGAAAGCTTTAACTCACCACGTCGTCACAGCTTAGTCAATAAATCCCATGAAGAAGGTATAGATTGTAGCCCCTGTGCTAGTATCTTGTTTTCAGTCTGTCCCGAGAGAGATAAGGCACTTATAGGGTTCATGGTGTTTTTAATGTTTAAGAGTTTGATTTTAACATACTGCTGGGCAGAACTGTGTATTCTACCCATCTATAAAAGTTAAAATGTGACCAGGTAACATGGTGGTTCTGGAAACCCTGATTGGGTATAACTTCCTCCTATAGAAAGTTGAATTCCATGTGTAGGAAAAAAAACGCACTGGCAAGCTTAGCACTACTGGCACAACATGTGCTGTTTGCAGTGAATTTAAATGGATTCATATGAGGAAGCCTTCTATCAATTGTGAAATACAATGTCTCCTGTGGTATTATTTGGGTGTCTGGATAATGTGGTGGGTGATTGGGGTCTAGTTTGTGGTTTTCTTCTAAACGTCAACTTTAGAGGTCACCGTTGTAGCTGGAGAGAAATCATTGCTTTTAGCTTGAATTGGCAAAAATATATATATATCTAAAGGGTATTTTTTCTTTTTTTTCTCTTATGAAATTGGGCCAAAGTGCAGCGTGGCTGTGCTCTGGAATCTGTTTTCCATTTATTTGTTTTGGGTTTATTTTCTTCTTGATAATTAAATCCACATGTGTATTGTAGAATACAATAACTTATAACAGCACTTTTACTTTTCTCCCCCACCCCTTAATACATTTTGAGTTTAAGTGGAACATCATAAAAAACATTTATCAATCACCAACGCATTCCACAATGTTCAGGTAGATCTTGCCATTTCAAATTTTTCACATGTACTATAATAATCCTCAAACACCTTTTTAGTCCTAATAAGGGACAAATAATTCTATGTATTCAACCCTGTTCTTATTTGTTTGTGTTAGTCTTTATCTAGAAATATGTCAATGGTCATCCTTCGTCTAAAGCAGGGGTGCCCAAAAGGTAGACACCCAGATGTTTTTAAAACTACAACTCCCATGAGGCGTTGCATGCCTTTTAGATTGCTTTAGAATGGGAAAGCATCATAGAAGCTGTAGTTTTAATACATCTGGAGATCTACCTTTTGGGCACCCCTGCTGTATAGTAACTTTTTTTGGTATTTCTGTGTGTCATTTAAAATATGAATCCCATATGGAAAGTGATTTTTATTTTGCAAAATCCATAATTAATATGATTGCTCTTTGTGCATTTTAATGCAATCTTTTTGACCTGTTCAGATTTCAGTTTGAGACTCTGATACAATAGGGGTTTAAGAACACGGCAAAGTTTTGACTAGCTCAAAGCTCATTTATTTTGTGTTTTGTTAGCAATATGCAGAAAAGCCTAGAAACACAGATTTATTTATTTTTAACCATTTTAGCACATTTGTAGTAACATTAAAGTCACCATAACCACTACAGTCTGCCTCACTCCCACCTTGTTTGATTGCTACCTCCTGTCCTAATGTGTTTTGTATCCCACCTCCTATAGACGGTAAGCTCGTTTGAGCAGGGTCCTCTTCAACCTATTGTTCCTGTATGTTTTTACAACCTAATTTATTGTTAAATCTTTGATACTATTGTAAACGCTATGGAATATGCGGGCACTATATAAATACCAGTGGTAATAATAGCTGTACGTGGGCAACACCAGTGAGTGCCCAGTTTGTGTTTCTGCCTGTCTCTCTAATATATGGCACTTTGCTTCACACAGGAAGTATTATCCGTTGCATGAGAAGGTTAGAAGAATTACTTAGACAGATGTGTCAGGCAGCCAAAGCCATTGGAAATACAGAACTGGAGAACAAATTTGCAGAGGGTAAGTAGATGGCGGATGCAGTGTTTGGAATTCAATGCTTGTCTACTTTGATTTAATGGGAAGAGGGAAGTGTATGATTGAAACAGAGCTTTGCAGGACAGAACTGACTTCCTTTGTTTTATTATACCTTATGTATAAAGCTTAGGCTCCATCCATTTTAATCTCCATACATGGCTGACTTTGATCTCAGTCATAATCCTCTATACAGAATGCTGCAGTTGGACACCCAGATTCTGGATTAGAACCCCACCTTAATCTAGGTAATGTCCTCCCATAACAGTTCTCACATGGTCCGTTAACACGCTTTTATGACCTCAATGACTGATAGCAATGGGACATCAAGAAAAGTATAATGTGAAATTAGTAAAATTATAAAATGGTAGATCATTGATGGCTGCCACTGGCATTGCAGTTCCTTGTGAACGGATTTCGCATAGTCTGCTTGTCTTGGCTCTGGGCATTATGGGTAATGTATCTCCCAAACGCTGCAATGCAGAGGTTAGCGCTAAAGTAGGTCTTGGGACCAAATTAAACACACACAAAAACCAAACATCTTTGTAGAAAACAGGTGTTCCAGTGGAAATGATAATAAACCATGGCCTGTTAGGCCTGTCGAAGCTTAGATCATTAACCCCCTTAAGGACACATGACGTGTGTGACACGTCATGATTCCCTTTTATTCCAGAAGTTTGGTCCTTAAGGGGTTAAATGACATGCTGTACAGTGCAAGTCTCCAGCAGATTTGTATCTAACGGTTTGTTGGAATAAAGTGCCTTTAAAGCCACACCCAAACGAATCGGTCACCCAAGATGTACTTGCGGAGCTGTATTCAATATGTAAATCCTGGACGATCCATTCTTCCATATATGGATTAAGTCATATCAGAAACCAATTTCTATACAAGTCTAATATTTTCTTCAGTAATCTAGTTAATAGGCTTCTACTCCAAGCCTGCTGACATGTATAAAATGGCTGCCACTAAGTAGTTATTGAAAATATTCTCCATCACCATGATCTGCAATAACATTTTTAAAAGTAGCAGTGCTGAACGGTGTGCCACCCCCAAGCTGTTGGAGAATAATTCCAATAATCTTCTCCCTCAATTCTCTGTAGGCTGGCAGCTTATAGTATCACAAACTCTTTAGCTGAACTTAAGGATTTTAGTATGTGCAAAAACAGGAGCTGAACAGCGCTGCTTCACGGACACGAGAATAGGACCAACTCAAATATGCTGACTGTTCATCTTGTTTTGTAAATTGTCCTGTTTTGTATTCTTTGATGGGATGCTGGGTTCACTTCTCAGGAAATAATCACAAGTTCAAACACTGAAATTCTAAGAACAAAGCATGGTGCCTGATAGTCTACACCAAGCCCCAGCATGTGGCACTCTGTGGCTGTAACAAGCCCAGCTGGCATTTTTCATTAATGTCTTGTGGCTAGCACAGCACGTGTAGCCTACCTGCTGGCAGGTCATTAACATAGTTAACAGTGTGTACAGCATTTGTAACCCTGTCATGGCTAGCAAAAAAGGGAGGCTTCCCCATACAACAGACCAAGAGTAAGTGTGTCTTAAATAGGAGGGGGGCAAAAGGTACACCCAATGCTATTGTTTTGGGACCACTTTTTTACTTGTTGGAACAGGAGTAGTTGAATGAATAACCATTTTTACAATGGAATAGATTACTAGCAAATCTTGCATTTTATCCATCACTACCTACCCCAACCACACCCTGCCCACCAGGGATATTGCCATGATTTACTCTGTTTTTGTATTCCTATTTTTAAATACGTTTTGGCAGATGACGGTGTTTGTATAAATAACACATGTTCTGGTTCTGGGAGTCCAATTACTTTGTACAGCTTTAAGTGTAGTAATTAAACCATTTTTAAATCCATGAAAATCTAATTGTTGGGTGTAACCCATAGAACTAACAGGTTCTGTCCTTCTAAAGCTTGTTATTTTCATAGTGTAATTACTAGGCTTCATTTGCACAACTCCACCTCTCGCTGAATGCAGTGAAGTAATGATGTTCTCCTTTCACACCATGTGAAGCCAGGCTAAACAAACATTTTGTAGTTACTTCCCTTGTTATATACTCAGGTGTCAGCAGTAAATCTGATCTGAGACGTTTGTCAAGCTGTGATTTACAGGAAGCTTATCACCTGTGTATGGGCATCACACCTATTGCTGTATGATATGGTCATGCCAAGTCGGTTCATTTGTAAAAGTAAATGTGGCAGGTTAAACACAAACAATCTTGGTTTAACTTGGGTTCAGAACATGGCAATTTAAAATGGAAGTCATTATTCTAACAAATGTGTGAATAATTTTAAGTATGATGCTTTAATAGCTCTGTCATATCTAGCTTGTGTTTTTTTGGTTTGTTTTTGTATATTTTTTGAAGTTCCTATTTTTGCTGCACTCGCTCAAGCGGGCTACAACAGCAAAAACACATCCCGATTATAATTCCTTCTAGTTGTAGATTGCCTGATCTATACAGTATCTGTCTGAGAGAACGTGACTGTTTCCTGTGTGTTACTCATTTACATCCTGTGATTCTTGACTAAGAAAATGATTTAACTTTTTTTTTTCCCTTCTCTCCTTTTTTGCCTTAGGAATTACAAAAATAAAAAGGGATATTGTGTTTGCAGCCAGTCTTTATCTCTAGTTTCACAAATTCAAAATGGAGACTGATCACAAAACAGAATCGGGTTCTTTTGAAGTCTATCTGAATCCCACCTCTCCGGCAGTATCCGTTCATCTTCAGCCTGAACTCGTATTATAGTAAAACCAACAAAGAACAGATGTTTGCTATAAACCATTTTTAATTTTTCTGTGGTATAAATCTGCTTAAGAAGCTCCGTTCCAGGAAAGCAATATTACACAAATGTTTGTACATAACATGTTACCACACTATTTTAATAAAAAAAATTACAGTTTGAATACCACATTTAATTGTGTGTAATTGATAAATGTCAAACAATTTAAACTTATCTTAAAGCTATGTCATATACATAAAGGGTGTTCTATAACTATATACAGGTAAAGTGGACATCCAACACGTATAGCAGCAGTCCGTTAAATACCTCGGCGCAAGAAGCTGGCACAACGGTGTGCCTAATGCACTCAAGGATTTTTAAAGGCTTTATAGTAGAGCATTAAAACTCTTGAGTATTTCTCTTTAAAAGCAGGATGGTTTAAGTGGTGCGGTGGATTTTATGGCTGGAGAATACTTCCGCAGTGGTTCCCATTTGTGGATGTTTCATGCAGTGTAGTGTGAGAGTCTTCTTCCTTGTCGTTCAAACTTCCCTTTCTGACATTAAAAAAATCTGAGACATATGCAACCTGCGTGGGAAAAAAAAAAAGTGTTAGGGAAGAGGTTTGATTTTTGGAGATCTGAAAGCATAATCTATACGGCACCACCTTATGCTACACAATTTAAAAAAAAAAACACTTTGTCCTGGAGAAAGAAGTATATTGGCAATCACGAGCTGTTAATTATATTTTTGGTCTTGCCGGTCTGGTGGTTTCCGGTTGCACATATCAGTTATGCGCCTGCTCCGGTTTTGAAGGCTCTTCTACCAGTGCGAAGATACTAAGTAAGCAACTAATTGCTTAATCTGGTAGCCCTTTAAAGCATCTGTCAACACCCAAAAAAACATTAACCATTTCATAAAGATAAAAATTTTATTGACTTTCCAATTTAGTCAAAAGTTTTCATAAGACAATTTTACCAGGTTCTGTCGCTTCCCGCTAGCCATCGTTGGCGACAGCTGTGGCAATAATGCATTATATCACTCATTTACCAATTATCTACAGAGGCTCCTGTGCTGGTACAGGAGACCACAACAGAAATATTAGTGTTGTACTCTTGCACATGCCGAGTACAGGCCTGACGTTTGCTTTTGTGAATGAAGTGCCAGGAGCTTAAAATGGTGATGCCTACAAGTAACAGCATCAAGTAAGTATAACTCACCTGCAACACGTTGTTTTTTCTTTTTTCTGAAAATTAATCTTTAACGTCTGAGGGAATGTGTTTTACTTAGACAAATCAGAGTGAAGAAGCTCCATTAAACAATTATAAGTGTGGTCAGTTATTTTTCACTTATATTGCTAGGTTAAAGGGACAGGGACTCTGCATCCAGATCACTTCATTGAAATGAAGTGGTCTGGGTGATGACTACAGTGTTCCTTTTAGGAAAAAATTGTCCGTAAGAGACCACATCATAATGTACATACTTGTTATATATTGGGTGAACGCTTTCTGCTCTTTCACAGATGGCTACACTGATTAACGATGTAGTAATCCTCTGAAGCACTCACTTATTATTATAAGTTACATGGACGCAACATGGCAGTACTGTGCACAACTTTAACCCCTTAAGGACCAAACTTCTGGAATAAAAGGGAATCATGACATGTCACACGTCATGTGTCCTTAAGGGGTTAATGCAATAAACATGATGGCAAGATAGGAAAGGGATTCATCTTGACCGTGTCTCTTTTTATGATTCGATATACCTTTAGTATGTGAACTTACAATAAGTACAGCTACAATCGCCCCCTGTATAAGGCCGGTCAGAACATCGCTCCAGTGGTGCTTGTAGTCAGATACTCTGGAAAGGCCAACATAGATAGCGACTGCAACAAGAGCAAACTGGATTGTGGGGCGGAGAAGCCTGGCCCAATCTCCTCTCATTCGGGAGTGCAGATAAAGCTGGGGGAAAAAAATTATATATGTCACACTTTGGCATTTGACACTAATTTTTTCTATTTTTGCAGATATTGACTGTACTAAACAATCCCTAGTTTTATATGTAGCATCCTTCCTATGTGTGTTACATGCTTTTCGTTTATGCAATGACATGCAACCTAACAGAGCTGTGATGTAAAAATCTATTGTGCTTTTGCAAATGGCTTAATTCATGTTCTCTCTTTAAATGGGAAAACAAATATTTACTCTACAGTTTTCATGATGAATCTGACTGCTGAAATGCAAACCCCCGATGTACATAGGCTTATTGTTTCTCCATCTCACTATAGAAACTACAATTCAAGGGGATTTCCACCAAAAATAAAAAAATAATTTAAAAGGTGAGGTATTGCCTTTAACACACTCAATACACTGCAGCATATTGCTAGCCTATAACTTGGAACAAAAAGCTGTACAGGTTACTGCAAAGGGCACCTGTAGAATTGCAGGAAGGAAATGTAAAGTAGTAAAATGTTGTCTGTGCCTATTTACAGAACTCTCATAGAATGCCCTGCAAACACAAACATTCAGCTGTTGTGTCAGGAATAAATGTTAAAACAAGCCATGTTTTGTGTAAATACAATATGGTTGAGAAATTATTTTAAATCTGTGAGATGGTTTTGAGACTTTGATTTCTGGTATACAACAATAATGATTTGCAGTGTCTAGAATACCCCAATTCAAAAGAGAACATATTGGAAGAAAGAGCCTGCATGTGTGGTCTGTTTACTCTGATACACAATTAACGTCTGCACAAAGTAAAGATAACTAGATCCGTCTTGGTAACAAGCAAATACGGAAGTAATGATCACAAGAAGTATTGTAAAGGTAAAGCCAACTGCCCCAGCAATAAGGGACAGTTTATAGAGTGTAGATTATCGGAAATGCTTTGTTACTCTAGTCTAGTTATTCATAGTGCCCAAAGACTGTCAACAATTGGATTGTCCTCACAATACAGGTAGAACGGAGTGGGGGAAGACAAAATAGCCAGTTTCATAATCTACATTCTTGGTGCCTGTGTTTAATTACTTTGACTAAGACCATCAGGGACATCCTTAGACCTTTGTTTTTGATTGGTCTTGAGGATAGGTTTC
Source organism: Pelobates fuscus (assembly GCF_036172605.1). Classification (NCBI taxonomy): domain Eukaryota; kingdom Metazoa; phylum Chordata; class Amphibia; order Anura; family Pelobatidae; genus Pelobates; species Pelobates fuscus. Next base: position 86,596,461 of record NC_086321.1, read on the forward strand.
AAGAACTCTGATTATATGTCTTGTTCCTGAACTGAAGAACCTTTTAAAGCTTTTTAATATTTCTCATCTGTTCCTGTATGCTCTTGCTGATAAAATGGCAAAATAAGTTGTTTATATAGAAAGAGCAATGCCGGGGCAGTTTTTAGAAGCGGATTCATCAGTGAGAACATTCCATTGGTTTCCATGTTGATTGCTGGGGTGCTTGAGCCATGAATGCGGCAAGAAGATTATATTGGTGTGCAGGTTGTTATATGTACAGTTACAGATTCTTACATACACACAGCTTGATATCCATGTGTGTGCTCCCTGCAACTTTACTTAAGAATCCATTCCACTCACTTTATGGGTATGATTAACTGTGCGTGTTCTCCCCCCTCCCTCCCCATTTTGCTTTAACACATTCAAAATAACTACTTACTGCCAGGAACACCATGCAGTACATGGAGAAGGATGAGTGGCCAGAATAAAAGGATAACCTAAAAAACATGAAATAAGAAAGGCAGGTTTGTAACGGGTAATGCAACAATGTTAAATGTACAAATTATTTATGGAAAGTTTCACAATAGATAAGTTGTAAAGATTAGTATTGGTCTACAACTCATTTCTATGATGTGTCAATGACTTAGTAAGTACGGACTATGGCATCGATAAGCTTTCCAAATGAGTCAATACTGATAGAAAGATTTCCAAGTGATTTACCTACAGAAGAAGTCACCCATGAAATTCTTGTGTATTGAATCCTTTCGAAAGCTTATTAAATTGAGGTGTATGTCCTAATCTATAGTAGCAAAGAGAACGGATATCCATGATAGCTGCGTCCTAAAATTAGTAGAATAGTTTGGGTTCCAAACATTCAGGCAGGCTATGTTATCGTACAAAAGGAGGGCTTTAACACAGTTTTGGCAGCATAGCATGCCCCAACAATCTGGCCCTCCCTCCAGCCCAAGTACTTTGCAGATTTGTCTGCAGGGGGACTGCCCGGATGGTCCAGCAGGTCCCCAATATATAAAAAATAATGTAATTGTATATAAATACACTTACAATTAACAAAAAAGGTGGTTTTTTTATTTTTTATTTTATTGTATTGGGGGACCAGCCTGACAATCCAGGCAGAAATTCCAGAAAACCTAATTTGCAAGCCCTATGTTTGACCCTGTAACTTTACAAAACACCATAAAACCTATACATGGGAGTACTGTGTAATGGATCAACTGGTACCTCTGTTGAAGGATGCTCCTAGTGCTTCCTGAGGACTCCAAGCACTGCAGCAGACACCATAACCACCGTAGTCTCCTCCAGAGAGCAAGGCAGGAACAAGCTCTTACAAGAGCTTAATAGTGATTTAGCAAGGGAGTATGACAAGCATAACAATCCCTTGTAGCAGATTCCCCCAATAAGAGACGGCACTCCAAATTGAGGGTGAAGTAGAACTGAAGCTTTTAATCCAACACTCTGCTTTTATGCCCATTCTATTATTATTATTGCCATTTATATAGCGCCAACAGATTCCGTAGCGCTTTACAATATTTTGAGAGGGGGGGGATGTAACAATAAATAAGACAATTACAAGAAAACTTACAGGAACAATAGGTTGAAGAGGACCCTGCTCAAATGAGCTTACAGTCTATAGGAGGTGGGGTATTAGAAACATTAGGATAGGAAATATCAAGTAGGAGTGAAGCAGAGCTGGAGGAGAGAGCAAAGCACTATCCCATAGGAGAGCAAGAGACAGGTATGTAAGGGAGAGATTACTCTGGGAGGCCATACGCTTTCCTGAAGAGATGGGATTTAAGGCCCTTCTTAAATGATTGAAGACTAGGGGAGAGTCTGATGGCAGTAGGCAAGTTATTCCATAGGAGAGGAGCCGCCTGTGAGAGGTCCTGCAAGCGTGAGTTGGCCGTACGGGTGCGAGCAGCGGTCAGGAGGTGGTCGCGGGCAGAGCGGAGGGTACGAGGAGGGGCATACCTCTGGATCAGTGTACCGCCCACAGGGTTTTGCAGAACAATCAACACAGCTAACACTCCCATTCATTACATCAGAAATCCTCCCCTCTGCCTGTGATACAATTATCTCAACACAATAGACTAACTCAGGGATAGGCAACCTTCGGCTCTCCAGATGTTTTGGACTACACCTCCCATGATGCTTTGCCAGCATTATGTGTGTAAGAGCATTATGGGGGATGTAGTCCACAACATCTGGAGAGCCGAAGGTTGCCTATACCTGGACTAACTTAATTATCACAGGCAGGAAATTACAGTATTATAAAACATATCACAGGGACCCCAAAACATGCAATAACCCCATAAGAACCGGGGGATCTGGGTGAACCACATATCCAAAATTCACCCAGATCCGTGCAGTAGTTTGGAAGATACGGTTTAATGCAGATTCCGCAGAACCTATACAGGCTATATGAAAAACAATTACTGTATAATGTGTCCCCTGTTCTGTAGTTTAAAACTACTGAAAGATGTCTTTGTGCACAAAATACCGGCGAGATGGCACCGTGTAGAAAAGTCAAAACAGTGTCTGTGAGTTAAAATGGCCACCATCCATTGTTCTCACCATGTGCCTCTGATACATGAAATGGTGGCCACCCAGTAACTCCACAGTTTGTCTGCCAGTCTATCCAGCCGAACCAACAGATGAAACACATGGGGAACAGTGCAACAAACGAAGGGAATCATAAAAAATATGAACACTAGTCATATTTGTGCACAATCTCCAGTTTTGTCACAGGGCACAAATAGTGTTTTCAAATGCCATATATCCCAGGGCCATAGTCAGAAGGTAGGAGGCGGGCAAGCAGCCCCCTCCAAGAACACGTGGCGAGGTCTGTTCCGCCACATACTGTTATACTCTTGATGTTAACACAGATATTATATTTAACCTCTCTAAAACACTCATAACAATATCATCAGTGAAAGGGCAGTATTTGTGTAAAAAATACAAAACTTGCAAAGCATGTGACTAAGTGGCTCCAAATAAATAAAAACCTGTACATACCCCATTTTGAGTACCCTGGGTTGTCTACTTTTGCAAATGGTATGCCATGATGAGTAATTTTCACCCCTGAACTCTCCAATCTGTCAAACTTCAATATGTAAAAACTGAAAGGTGAAAGTCTTACATTTGGCCCTGTAAGTTTACAAAACCCCATAAACCTAAACCTGTATATGGGATATACTGTTGTACTAGTGAGACATCACTGAATACAAATATGTGTATTTTATTGCAGTAAATGACATTCACAGCTAAAATGCCACACAGAATTAAGAAACTAAACTTTCTTTAGTTTCTCACACTTTTAGATTTGATAAAAATGTTTGTTTCATGTATAAATATTTTATATGAAATGCAAGCCCTATTTCTCTTGAACAAAATGATATATAAGTGTGAGTGCACCTAATATGAAATAGGTCAATTGTGGTTGAACAGAGGTGGTCTATTTCTAGGTTTTGTTCTGGTTCAGAACGTTTGATTACCTCTGTCCTCAAACGGGTTAAGGGTAATTATTACCCCAAATACCTCAAAACCTTTACTAGGAAAAGAGTACAGACTCCTCAAATGTATTTTATTCCTAAATTTCTGATATTCTTTCTTTTGGGTTGTTGACTGTTCCATGTCACAGACTATTCCACAGGGCCTAATAGTGATGTGCAAAAGGAAGCCAACCTGTGTGAGCCATAGGTACGCTGTCTGTAATTGCTCACTCATCTATACATTTCTTAATGGAAAACATTTACCGTATTTTTCGCTCCATAAGACGCACTTTTTTTCCCCTCAAAAGTGAGGGGAAATGTCTGTGCGTCTTATGGAGCGAATATGAAGTTTTACTTACCTGTCTTGTAGCATTTCTCGGCAGCACAGGGCGCACCGCGGTACTGGAACTTGAATTTCATGTTCCGGTTTCCGGCGGGACTGAAAGGAAGTGCGCACTCAGCTCAGTGTGCACACTTCCTTTCAGTCCCGCCGGAAACCGGAACATGAAATTCAAGTTCCAGTACCGCGGTGCGCCCTGTGCTGCCGAGAAACGCTACAAGACAGGTAAGTAATTATGGGACAAGGGGAGGGGGACAGTATGGGAGAGAAGAGAAGACTATGGGGAGGAGAGGGGGGGATGAAGACTATGGGGAGGGGAGGAGAGGGGGGGATGAAGACTATGGGGAGGGGAGGAGAGGGGGGATGAAGACTATGGGGAGGGGAGGAGAGGGGGGATGAAGACTATGGGGAGGGGAGGAGAGGGGGGATGAAGACTATGGGGAGGGGAGGGATGAAGACTATGGGGAGGAGAGGAGAGGGGGGATGAAGACTATGGGAGGGGAGGGGAGGGGAGGGGGCTGAAGACTATGGGGAGGGCAGGGGGGATGAAGACTATGGGGAGGGGAGGGGGATGAAGACTATGGGGAGGGGAGGGGGGATGAAGACTATGGGGAGGGGAGGGGGGATGAAGACTATGGGGAGGGGAGGGGGGATGAAGACTATGGGGAGGGGAGGGGGGATGAAGACTATGGGGAGGGGGGATGAAGACTATGGGGAGGGGGGACACTATGGGACAGGGGAGAAAAAAAATATTCTGAACAAACTGTCCCATAGTAAGAAACACTATGGGACAGTTTGTTCAGAATATATTGTTTTCTGGGTTTCTTCCTCTAAAAACTAGGTGCGTCTTATGGTGAGGTGCGTCTTATGGAGCGAAAAATACGGTAGTTATTACACAAAGTTCATGGATTAAAGATTTGTAAACACTGCTTATGAAAGCAGAGGTTATATCTAAGTATTCAAAGCCTCGCCCTGGGCTTGCTCTAATCTTATTTCATTTGTTGTAGAGCGTACTTTGTGTTTAAGCGTGTGCGGATTTAACTTGTATATTAAACATTGATTCAGTTGGTTATCCTTAAGAGATCAACCATACCTTCATATTTAAAGGAACACCCCAAGCATGCTGTAGTGTGTTGTTTTTTTTTTGTTTGTTTTTTTAACAGTAGTGCCCTAGGACCCCCTGCTCTCGATGTTAGAAGCCAAATTGTTTTCTAATGGATTGATCAGCTTCCAACCAATAAGCTAGTCCTCAGTGTTCTGACTTTTAAACAGGAAGAAGAGAAGTCAGAGCAGTGCTTGGTGGAACCCAGGTAAAACGTCAAAGCTACTTCTACTATGAATCTTAATTGAGAAACACTGGTTTATGAGAGACCAGAAAAATAACCTCCTGATTGGCAGAGTATCTTCTGTGTCAGGGAAGGACTTGCCCTGAGCACCACTTGCCTGAATCTTTAACGGTGAGAGTGTATTTTATGAACTTCTTTTCTAATTATCTATATTATGCTTTAAAACTAGGATTTTTTCTTTTCTTTCACTTTATCTCCTTAACTACAATTATGATAGAATATACCATGGATGGAAATGTCTGGAGGCAGTCGCTTTGACATATCTTAATGAGGAGAAAGGGGAGTGTGAGAAACCCTGAAATATGGGAAGAGAAACTCATTTTTGAAGAATCAATACTTTGGTTAAAATAAAGAAAAAGGTCATCTTAAAACGGATTATCAGGCAGGATATAAAAAAAAAAAGAATGTGGATATAAAAAAAACAGAATGTAAGTATAAAAACTAGAAATGGAAGGCAGAACTGCATCATGCCGATTCACCCACAAGTGCATGGATAAAGAGCTAAATCAGGTAAATGTCCCAATTTCCCTCTGCCTTCTGTTCATTAATCTATATGTGTACTAGTGATTTTATGGTCGTCATGATCCAGTATTTACATTTTTGGTTTTCTCCTAAATATGCTCCAACACTGCCTAGCGCTCATGTCTGACATTGTGGAATGCCACACTCCGCCTCGTGGAAGCTCGTGGGTGCAAGAAACCTACCACGGCACCATGATGTAATTTACTTTTGCAGCAACATTTTGTATTGAAGCTAAAATCTTCACTAGAATGAAATTCGTAGCTAGTCGCTTGCCAGCAATTTGGTTAGCACAATGTGAAGACAAGCTTATGCAATATATAAAATTCCACCAAGGAACGGTTGCATAACAGGTGTACTTTAAATTGTTTCAGCGGTTGGAGAAGACAAGGACTCGATTTAAAGGAGCCAGGAGACTTACAAAGACAGGACTGTTCTCAACTGAAATCTTTACACCTCTCCAATCCCCCCCCAAAAGTGCTCTTAAAGTGATACTAATGGCGTGTTACTTGAATGAGTTATGATATTTTAGAAGTTTCACCTAATTTCAAAAAGAGAGGCCTGACACCCAATTATGGTAATGAAATGAGCACAACTCTACACGAAGTAAAACATTTCATTTCATTTCCGTTTTATGAAAGTGATAGTTCAAAAAGATCTTATAATCTCCATCGTGGATATAAAAATATTTAAGGTAAATTGCTGGTAACGTCTTAAGAGAACCACAGGATTTCATGGAAAATCCAGCTTGAAACCACAGCTTTAAGAGCTGCAAAGTTGCCATAAAATTTCACTATTCCAAGTCAAACATTTGGATTAACAGCTTTGAATAACAGTCTAATGATGTAAAGATCCAATCCAGACACAGCTCAATGAAATCAATAGGAATCATTTTATATACATATATATATATATATATATATATATATATATATATATATATATATAACAATACTATATTATACTGGAAGCAGTTAATAGGTTATTCAGCTGTGTTTATGTGTTCTAACAATATGCAAAGCAATAAAAATTAGATGCCATTGGTTTAATAATGTGCCATTTTCATTGAAATATAGCCTTTTTGTAGAATAAAATGAAATTTACATAAACTGTTCAATCACAGCAGAGTACAAGAAGCAGTGAGAATCATAAGATATATTTTTAGTTTAGTGGTTAAAAACTGGTCAAATTACAAGTTTCTCATTCTTTAGCCAGAGACGACCCATCTTGATAATATGAACAAAACCACGGTCAAACTTGACTGACACGTTTCAATGGAACCTCCTTTGTTCCACCTTCTTATGGAACCAATACGACTGGTTTTTTTCCTTTCATAGTTCGGCTTGTAGCATATTACTACAAGCAATCTTAAACCTTAGAAGTACACTGGATAAGGCAGAATGAATAAACCTTAAAGTTAGAGAATGTAGCTAGCAAAAATATTGAAGTTACTAAGTTAGGAATATACAAAAAAAAAAAGGTGGAAAATTGGGGCAAGCCCAAATAGTACACCAACTGAGGGCGCTAGGAAATCGAGATGTAGCGACTACAAGATGGTCAAATTCGACTATAAAAGTAACACATTTTTTTTTGTGCCTAATAAGAGGCTGCTGTGTATATTGAGATCCCAGTATCTGTATACACTCCGATTACAGGTTTTCTTACTAAATTAGGAATGTCCCATGTCTATAGCCTGCAAATGGTTTGTTTTGTTTCACATAGGATGTAACAGAGAATAGTTGAAGAATCCAATCTTGGCTAAAAAGCAGGGAGGCACGATGAGCGTGCTACGCAATCGAATATTAACCATGCATTAAGGCGGAATTGACAGCATGAACTTTCCAATATATTATACAAAGGAAGTGGGGGGAGAGGGACTGGGGAATGAGTGATAATAAAATCTTTTATTTCAAAGATTTCTATGTCACTGTCCCTCATTCTTATACATCCAACGATGGAGTCCATGTCTGAGCATGGGAGTTTCAATCAACATGACCACACTTCTGTTTTTGAGCAAATTTGTTTTATTTCATTTAATTAGATACCAGTTGTGCAAAAAACTAAAATTGCTCTGTTCGGGATTATATGTGAGATAGAACAAGATTTAATCACATTATCAGACTTGTCTAAAGTAAACATCCGGTGTTCATGAACTCCCACAGGAAGGAAAGCAATAAGTAATTTTAATTCAGCCATCTAATTTTTGTAAGTCTGACACTTTACAAATAAATCACTCTCCCCTGCGATATCTTATCATGTAAGAGCTAGGTCATCTGGTTCAAAGGATTATTTTTGGCAAATACTATCAAAAACTTATCCTGATCTAATTCCGTCTCAAACACACATGAATGATCAGAGTCAAAGTTCCCCCACAGCAGCTGAAGTCGGATTTGGAATCAACAATATGGCTGCCAGCAATCTCAAGCATATACAGTACCCATTCCACAGTGATTAGAAACTAAAGCAGCCACTGGCGTCTAACAGTGTAAACGCCTACAGCAGTATCAATAGCAGGGTTAATTACCAAAATCTCAGCTATAATGGCCAATTAGAAAAATTGTCTAAGTCAATATTTTCAGTTTAGGGACTAAAATGTGAGAATAACTTTTTCAGCAATTCTCACTTTTAACAATAACCCTAATAATCTGCACTAGACGACTAGGAGTGTAACACATCAACCACACTAGAAGTGAAGAGCAATGTGACATATGACCTGCGTTCTGTGTCTGAAGGAGTGCGACATGTGACCTAGATGCCTATAGCAGTGTAATGATGACACATGCTATGTTTTTTGAGCAGTGTAAGATATTCAAAGAATTTACACTCCTCTCAGCATGTGAGTAACTGTTCTTCAATATTAAAGGGACACTCCAGGCACCCAGACCACTTCTGCCCATTGGAGTGGTCTGGGTGCCAACTCCCACTACCCTTAACTCTGCAAGTGTAATTATTGCAGTTTTCATAAACTGCAATATTTACCTTGCAGGGTTAAGTCATCCTCTAGTGGCTGTCTACTAGGCAACCACTAGAGGACACTTCCGTGTTCACAGAACGCCATGTGAGGACCTCCAGCGTCGCCGAAATCCACATAGGAAAGCATTGAAAGCATTGTTCAATGCTTTCCTATGGGGGGGATCTAATGCGCATTGCCGCGCATGTGGATTAGGTCTCCCGCCGACCGCGCGTGCGCAATAGGATGTCAGCCGGCGGGGGAGGAGCGTAGGTGGAGCCTGACCCAGCGCCGAGGGACATCAGCGCTGGATACAGGTAAGTCACTGAAGGGGTTTTAACCCCTTCAGCAACTTGGGATGGGAGGTGGGAGAGAGAGGGGACCTGCAGTGCCAGGAAAACGGTTTGTTTTCATGGCACTGGAGAGTCCCTTTAATCATTTGAAACAGGGGTTATTAAACTTTGGTACATGTCAGCTTGTATCTTTATTTAAAATCCATGATTGTGATTCAGCAACTGGGGAAGACACCACAACAATGACGCTAGTCTCCCTCCTAATGCCAAGTCGTAGCCACGGATTTTAAATAGAGAAATAAAGGTACTGTGTTTTAATTAATCGCAGTGTACTTTGGCATGTTTTGCTCAATGTGGGGCACCTCTGATATGCTGAGAACGTCTGGAGTCACTCTGAGCCTATCAGGGCCAAAGCTACGGGTTTCAAATCTCGGACTCAATCGGCTATTGCGAGAGCAGAGCTGAACGGCGCCAAACGGAAGGCTTAAGGACCTCCTGGCACCATATTTATGTGGTTGTTACAGGGCCGGATTAACATAGGGGCTGATGGAGCTGCAGCTCCAGGCCCAGGCCCATGGAATAGGCCCATTTAAAAAAAACACACTGCTCTTTGGTTTGCCACCTGACTGGTATTTTACTGGCACAGCCGGTATTTGAGGCTGCCTGGCAGTGCCGGTATTGCAGTAATACCTGCAATACAAACGCAGGTATTTTTCTCAGAATAAATGGCGATTACTCTGCAATACCAGCACCAGCCAGTAGGGGTCACTCTGTGTGGAGAGAGGCAGGGATAGGAAGTTACAGCATATCCCTGCCTCTCTCCACTACTCACTGATCCGTGGGGGAGCAGCAACACAGCACAGAGTCCAGACAGCAGCTCTACAGCTCAGGTAAGTGAGGGATGGGGGGAAAGGCAGCAAGGACACATGGGGACACTGAGACACTAGGGGACATATGGAGACACTAGGGGACACATGGGGACACAGACACTAGGGGACACTGAGACACTAGGGGACATGGGGACAGACACTTGGGGACACTGGAAAACATGGGGACACTGAGACACTAGGGGACATATAGGGACACTGAGACACTAGAGGACACAGGCACTAGGGGACACATGGGGACACAGACACTAGGGGACACTGAGACACTAGGACACATGGGGACACAGACACAGGGAGACCTGGGAACACTAAGACACTTGGGGACACTGGAAAACAGGGGACACTGAGACACTAGGGGACACTGGGACACATGGGGATGCTGAGACACATGGGGATGCTGAGACACATGGGGATGCGGTGAGACATAGGGACATTGGGAGACACTGAGACATTGGAACACGGAGACACTATGTCCCCATGTCTCCCCATGTCCCCAAGTCTCCCAGTGTCTGTGTCCCATGTCTCTCAGTGTGCCTAGTGTCCCCATATGTCCCAGTGTCCCCATGTCTATGTCCACAACTGCCCCCATGTCTCCAAGTGTCCCCAAGTGTTGGTCTCCCAGCCAGTGTCCCCTAGTCTCCCAGTGTCCCTTAGTCTCCCAGTGTCCCTTAGTCTCCCAGTGTCTGTGTTCCCATGTCTCTGTGTCCCTAGTGTCTTAGTGTCCTCAAATGTTTCAGTGTCCCCATGTCTCCGAGTGTCTGTGTCCCTAGTGTCTCAGTGTCCCCATTTCTCCCAGTTTCCCTAAATGTCTCTGTGTCCCCATGTCTCTGTGTCCCCGGGTCTCTGTGTCCCCGGGTCTCTCAGTGTACCCATGTCTCTCAGTGTACCCATGTCTCTCAGTGTCCCCAGTATCCTAGTGACACTGAGACATTGGGACACTGGGAGAGATGGGGAAACTGAGACAATGTGAGACTAGGGTACTGGGCAGTATGGGGACACTGACAATGTGATACATAGGGACACTGAGACACTGGGTGACTTGCAAGACTGAGACACTGGGAGACAGGGAGACACTGGGAGCAATCCATCTATACAGCAGAATCAAACTGTGAGTAGTTTGTTGGTGATTTTACAGAATTTTCTCTAATGTCACTCCTTGTGATTTACATCATGTGATGTCACGCATAACTAATTAATTATACAAATGATTAAGGCTGTTATTTTTTTCCAAGAAAGGTGGCAACCTTAACTACTCTTCACATACTCTTGCTTAAAGGAGCACTATAGGGTCAGGAACACAATTATGTATTTCTGACCCTATTATGTTAAAACCACCACCCTGGCCCCTTCTTACCTCCCTACATATAGTATAATATTACTTGTATTTAAGTCTGCAGCTGCTAGCTTTGCCTCTGAACCGACTGTCTGCTGACATCATCAGGAGTGGTGGTCTGAGCAAATTACAATACTTCCCCATAGGATTGGCTGAGGCTGTCAACAAGGCAGATCAGGGGCAGAGCCAGCACAAGTCCAACATAGCCCTGGCCTATCAGCATCTCCTCATAAAGATACATTGAATCAATGCATCTCTATGAGGAAAGTTCAGTGTCTGCATGCAGATGGTGGAGACCCTGAATGGCAGTGCTGCACACTAGACAGTACTGCCCCAGGAGGCACCTCTAGCAGCCATCTAAGGAGCGGCCAGTGGAGTTATTTTCTCTGAAAATTGAGTGTTTTCTGCAAAAAGCCTGAATGGAATGATTCTACTTACCAGAACAAATACAATAAGCTGTAGTTGTTCTGGTGACTATAGTGTCCCTTTAAGTTTGGAAGCTTAAGAGGGATGTATGGGAACAAAACTTGTGTGGACTGGCTGACAATAAAATTAGTTTAGGTAATGCAGACGTTGGTCTCTCTAACACTGTGGCATGTCCCCTTTCTTCTATACTCACTACATACACCTTTTCTCTGTCTCAGACTATATACCAGGAACTTCTGCCTGCTAGTAAGAAGGTAAGGATTTATGTCACGCTCGGGGTGCTGCCTGCATAGTATGGCCTTAGTTGGACAGCCTGCAGGATTGGCAGGCAGCCTGACATGCATTCATGCCAGGCTGGCCTTCCAATTCTTTGGGCATGTTCACCCCCTTTTGGCAGGTCTGGTCACGTGATTCGCACCAGTGGCACACCCTTTTACCCCACCCATTGACTTCCTGCTTCACTGGACACTGCTGTTAGGGGTTATGGATTTACTTGAAAGATGAAAGCATAAATGAGAGAGATTAGCATAGAGTATGTTTTTTCTCATAGCTGCATCCTATGAGTTTCCCTCCAGCACCATCTCCATCAGATACATGACGCTTGGGAGGTATGACTGTTTTAGTGTTTTTGGTCGATAAGATTCCATAATTAGGCCCATCATAATTGTCAGCACCAGGCCCACTGTGCTCTTAATCCGGCCCTGGGTTGTTCTGGTGCCCAGATTCTTTAATCCTATAAGCCAGTGTTCCCCAACCCCCGGGCCGCGGACCGGTACCGGTCCGTGGATCAAACGGTACCGGGCCGCCCAGGGGTGTGGGGTGTGCGAGCCTGCCGGCTAATGCAGGGCTGGCATTGCCCAAGTGCCAGCCCTGCAATGTGCCTGCGGACCGGAGGGGAGATCAGAGATCTCCCTTCCCGGTCTGCAGGCACATTGCTGGCAGCCGGCAGGGGAGTGAGAGAGGACCCGGAAGCTCTTACCTGCAGCTCCTCCGGGTCCTCCTCTCGCGAGATTTGGAGCGTTGCCGCGGTAACCACGGCAACGCTCCAAATCTCGCGAGAGTGAACTCTAGCCCTGTAACTGGGCTAGAGTTCACCTCACCACCACCGGACCACCAGGGATTCCCCACCGGACCACCAGGGACTAAGAAATGTCCCCCCTCCTCCCAGTAAAGGTAAGAAGGGAGGGGGGACATGAATATATTAATTTTAATTAAATAAATTTTTAAAAAGCCTCCTTACCCACACTGCCCCATACACACACTGCCCACACACACACACTACACACACTGCCCCACACACACTACAAACACTGCCCCACACACACTACAAACACTGCCCCATGCACACACTACACACATTGCCCCACAAACACTGCCCCCATGCACACAGTACACACACTGCCCCATACACACACTACACACATTGCCCCACAAACACTGCCCCATACACACTACACACATTGCCCCACAAACACTGCCCCCATGCACACACTACACACACTGCCCCACAAACACTGCCCCATACACACTACAAACACTGCCCCATGCACACACTACACACATTGCCCCACAAACACTGCCCCCATGCACACACTACACACACTGCCCCATACACACACTACACACATTGCCCCACAAACACTGCCCCATACACACTACACACATTGCCCCACAAACACTGCCCCCATGCACACACTACACACACTGCCCCACAAACACTGCCCCATACACACTACAAACACTGCCCCATGCACACACTACACACACTGCCCCACAAACACTGCCCCCCACACACACACTGCAACTCTCACACACACTGCCACCCTCACATACACACTGCACCGCTCACACACACATACACACAATTTTGAGTCTATGTCTTTATGTGACTGTGTTTGTGATTTTCTGACCATGTATGTGTCTGCGTGTTTTTTTTAATATATGTGACTTTGGGGTTTTTTTGTCTTATTAAATCAAAACAAGCGGGCCACGGAAAAATTATCAAATGTTTACCGGTCCGCGGCGATAAAAAGGTTGGGGAGCACTGCTATAAGCAACTATTTTGAGTTGTTTTGTGTATGAGCCTGTAGATATAAAGTGATATCAGGGCATTCATCGCATGCAATCATATTATAAATAGCGGCTTTGTGTAGTAGGATTGTGCTAAAGGAATTTAACTTTACAGTAAGTGAGGCATGGGTGATAATGCGATGCTCCGGAAACCCAATCTGTCCCTCTCATATATTGAAACATATCTTGGTATTTACATGTCGGCCTAGCTTTAAAAGCATCCTTACACTGGGAAAGTACAAATGACTAGGCGAGTACGGCGTGCCCAGAAGACGTCTATACAGCTGTCTGTGTTAACCTTGCCAGTGCATGCCCTGGAGTGACTAAAATTAAATAGCTTACCCATGTACGTCTAAACCACATTTCCAGGAAAACTGCTAGTAGTAACAGAGAGCAGGCCTTAGTCATGGTTTAGTCATATTATCTAACTCCTGGGGTTTGTGGAATAGAGCAGGGAGTCCTATAACAAAAGTCATGCAATCCTAAAGCCTCAGAACGAGCACAATTTATATTAATACATTGTATATTTTATAAAACATTCTTTCAGTTTAGTCACAGTCTATTCTTGGCAACTGATAAAAATCATTTTAGTATTCAGAAATGTGTTTCTTTCTACTTTGTACTCAACCCCGCCTTAAAGGGCATCTGTCACCTCTCTGGAATGTACACCATTACATAAAACATTGAAAATGTCCTTTAACTTGTGTTAACCTTTTTCATGAAATGCTCTGTTTTCTTTACAAACGTATAATAATTTAGTAAATGACATCAGAATCCAGTTGAGTCAAGGCAAAGAGAGGCGAGATAGATAACAACATTAAGTTCTCGTTTTCTCTGTATGCCTTCTCTGTGCGGACTGCAAGATGCAAAGCAGAGCTTATAACAACGACTGACAGGGAGCTAATTGGAAGTGCCCAGTTGCAGGATAATGAGATGTGGATTTCTGTATTTAAAGGAACACCATCGTGTCAGGAACTCCAACGTATTCCTGACACTATAGTGCTGGAATCACTGTTTAGGTCCCCGGCACTAGTCTCACATTTTTCCCCTATACCGCAGCTGGCCCTATCTCCATGGCTGAGATTATCAGTCTTGATGATTTTAGCCAATCCAATACTTTCCAATAGGAAAACCGCTGTGCTGCGCAAATCAGCATCTCCTCATAGAGCTGCATTGAATCGATGTATCTCTATGAGGAACATTCAGCATCTCCATGCAGAGCGTGGAGACGCTGAACGCCAGTGCTGCACTAGGTGGTGGCACTCTGAGTGTTCCTTTAAGTACTAAAAGTAATAGAAAAGAGAAAAGGATGCATAAGAAAGAAAGAAAGAAAAAAAGACAGAATAATTTGTACTTAATTATGCACATCTCCAAGGAGCACAATCCATGCTGATGTTAATCCATTGATCCCATCAGCTTCTTAATGTCCAGGTAATACATTGTAAGCTTATTTGAGCACGGCCCTCTTCATATTCCTTTCTCTAATTGTAAAGCACTGCAGAATATGTTGGCGCTATATAAATACTGCTATTAATATAAATAAGAATAATAAAAATAAGTATGTGTTTGCAGGGTGATCATTATATAAGAATCAGTAAACGATTGTGGAGTTAACAAATCGTAATGAAAACAATGAAAATTGGAAAAGGTAAGCCAGCCTCTCCCAGCATTAAAAAGTAAAGCAAAATTATCGTAGGTGTATTCCAAGTGAAACTTTCATCCATGATCTCATTTAGTCTAGTTTATTCATATCAGCATCAGAACCTAAGGCAAATGACGATCCTACAAATAGTCTGAACCAAGTGTACCAGATTTACCAAAAGGGCAAGGCAATGATTATTAACTATTGCTAAAATATTGCAATAAAGAAGCCAGTAGTTTTAATTCCAGCGTGCTGAAACTAGAGTCCCTGTCCAGTTCTACTTGTACAGCTCCAAAAATAAATAACCAGGTCACACCTGGTGAAATCCAAGCAGAGAGAAAAATGGCTAGGTCGCAGGCAACACACAGGCAATTTCAGGGACCTGCTCTCTACCTCCTAATCATCGGTGAAATTCATGCATATCTCCTATACATATATGTACACAAACACAATATTAAATGATGAGAATTGAGATATATGGTCACTGACACGTTGTAGTATTTAGTGGTGGGCTTAATATGACATGGCCATAGAGTGGAACTGCATACCCATATTTGTTTGCCGATATAGGTCATTTTAAGTTTTGTGTGTGCTGTTCCTAAATCTGTATTTTGTATAATTTTGGCCTTAACGACCGTACCACTTCTGAGAAATGCATATTCCGGTTGTGCCCCAAATTGCCTTTTTTTTTTTTTTACACCATGAATTTGCTGTGTCTGACAGTCGGAGACACTTTCTTAATTTTTGGAAAGCAGAATTGCACATTGGCTTAATAAGACTGAAGAGTTGCCACTTATGTAAAAATTATATCTCTTCTCCAAAACCTCAAATTGGTTTGTACGTCTCCATAACATAGCAAGAAGCCCAGCTTTGCATATTCCATACTGTTACAATAAAATGAGTAAGAATTCTAGTATTAATACAAAAATACATATATCAAATTAGGAGAATACATGACGGGAAAGAAGTTCAAACTTGAATTTATTTGGTGCCTGATTCAGAAGGACCCTAAACAACAACAGACATTTATATTGCTGTGGTCAGTTGCCATGGTGACTTGGCACGCTAGCCCAAGTAGGCCAAAATAGCAGACAAGATCTCTTTTGTTGAGCCAGATTAAAGTTACTAGAATACACCTTTTAGTACCATAGGAGATCCAATGAATCATCTCCATGAATGTTTCAGCAGAAGCTTTTAGTCAAGGGGTGGTCTGTAAAAGGAATTAAAAAAAAAATAGAAGCAAAATATTTAAGGATCAAGCATGGGCAAGTTATTTTTACGTTTAAATAAGCCCTTGATTGGTTTCAATAAATTACTTTGCAGAGAATGGAATTTCAATAAAAAAACATAATAATAATAACTATTAGGTTTTAACACAGGAACACATACAAAATATAATGGGGAGAGGGGGAGGGAGCGAGGGGATACACCAAATTGAAATGTATTTTTCTGTCATGATTCTCATTGTCCTATAGACTGTAAACTCGTTTGAGCAGGGTCCTCTTCAACCTATCATTCCCGTAAGTTTTTTGTAATGGTCCGATTTATAGTTAAATCCCCCTCTCATAATATTCTAAAGAGCTACAGAAGCTGTTGGCGCTATATAAATGGCAATAATAATAATAATTGCTTTAGTGCTTTTGGCATGATTCGGACCAGTGGGCAGATGGTGGTTTAGATATTGCCCCTTTCTTCTACCTTTGGGTTCTCCCAACCCAAAGTAAGTGAGGCTGGCCAAGGGCCCAATTGCCAAATATCAGAATTTCCACTGGTCTGCAGTGTTTGTGCCTTTTGGCTGTGACATTTCTTCCTTATCTACTGTTGTAGATAAGAAACAACAAAGATGGCGCCTGGGGGCTGTTCCTGGAACGACAAAAATGGCACCTGGAGGGATATGCATAGTCTGAGCAGATTCAATATCCATGTCCTTGTATGTGTTGAATTCTTACTTTACTATTTATACTATTTATTTATTTACTAGATTATTTTAGATAACGGTTACACGTATACAGAAAGATTTATAGACCACCGCCAAGAAAATGAATAATAGCACAGCCCTCTAGTTATCTCATAAAAATGGAGGCAATTTTACTGTGATACTTGGATTGGATCATAATTCCCCCCCCCCCCCTCTCCCCCCAATTTGCATGAAATCACGCTGACCTCTAGTAATACTGCCATATATTACTAAAGTGTAAAAGAATTGCTGCAGAGCTCAAGTTGTGTCTTTTTCCAAATATGAGCATTTGCCTGCCAACACAATGAGCAATATGTTATTGCTAAAAGCCAGGAATGGTTGAAGGCCGAGAAAACTGTAGTAAAATCAGACCAAGAGTCTGGTCTACAATAAAAGGATGTCTAATTTCATTTAAGAAAGTGATGGGCAGCATCTAACTGCTCTAAACGTACTGACAAGGTGTTTTGGAGGCTGCTTGGGTCTCGTAATAAATGACAGAAATCTGGTACACTTTTTACACCAAACAGAAATGCAAACTGTCAGCACCATTTTAACTCGCTTATTCCCAACTTGGGGATTTTCTGCTTTGGAAAACAGATGTTCCTTTTAATCTAAATTTCCAGCAGGGCCGTACTTGGCTACATAAATATAAACTGATTGCATTGCCAGATGCAGATAACAGAAATCGTTCAAACTTCCCGGCGCCATACAGCACGATTGAAGTTTATGACTTCGAGAAGGTCCTTTGTCACCTCTAGGGTCTACAGATACAGATTACTATTATTCACTTTTGACTGGAAACCTTTCAGAATGATACCATACTTTTTCCAATTTAACTTTATTGTTCATACAGAGCATATCTGTGAAAACCTGCAGTAACCCAGTTAAACCGAGGTCCTTTAAATTTTACACTGATACTTATTTTCTTATTAATTTAAAGGTTAAGCAAGCCAGCATTATTTTTAATTATAGATACGGTGTTATATATATATATATATATTTTTTTTTTTTTTAATTTTTTTTTTTTTTTTTGAGTAGGCCTTGGTCTTTTTTCTCCACTCAATTTGTTTATTGCTACCTTATTCATGGCAGATGAGACCGCCTCTATTTTTTTTAAAAGCGTTTTTCCTCCAAGGTTGAGGGTTTAGACAAAAACATTTCCTGTGAAGACAGTGATGTTAAATTACAGAGCATTTAACTTGAATTATGACAACAGATGTATTATGAAGTAATTATTGCACAAAAAACAGTTGCAAAAGTATTATTTTATCATACAGTGGAATATCATGTCGACCAAGAAAAACGTTTTACCATCAACTAAAACGGTAGAGCATGTGGTCCCATGAGATAAAATACACAAAGGCAGAAATGAGAGACATTGAAAGAGACAGGAAGAAATGACTTGAAAGAGACAGTGATCATATGTAACAACAAAATAAAAATAAACAGGCAGTAACTAAGCCTAAATTAGTACAATCTGTGCACAGAATCCCAGTCTCCGTGACACTGAAAAGGTCAGCAAACTCTTTTCATGCATTTATAGACATTTTGCCCTTCATTTCCTTCAGTTATGCACTCCAACTCGCTGAAATGTCAAAAAACAGTCTAACGCCTACTTCATTTTACCACTCTCTCATATTTGGCAGGATACTAGAAATGTAAGCCTCTGCCGAATGGGATTCAAACGGTTTGTTTTCGCTTTAACCTGAAAAAAGCTTGACAAGTATTTGCTGTGAAATTGATAGAAAATGTGCTAGTGCTCTTTACATGAGGCTTTGGAAATGAAACGTGCTAGAATGTCATGTTAACCATACAGTTAGTCAAGTTACATTTAATAATAGTAACAGACACAGCACTAATGGACATCAAAGCCAGCAAACCACAGTGTGCGTGTGTGTGTGGGCGCGCGCACCAAGACGCAGTGCTGAGGTATGTCAGAATGTGTGTACAGCTGACAAGAGCTGGGGTTCAAGGTCAGTAAAGTCTTGCCAGCAGAATTATATAGATCTATGTTATATATAAATATTTATTCTTAAATACTAAACCCCGAATTCTAAATATACACATGCAGCAAAGAACACAATGATTGTGGTGGAGGAGATACCAAAGATCAAGGACGCCCGAGAACTCTCCCACTCACTGCACATACAGTTAAATAGACGAGATAAACAATGTTTTATTAAAACACAGGTTTTTTGTTTGTTTTTTAAATAAAAAGAGAAAAGAAAGCTGAAACTTACCTGTGAAAGCTAAAACTTACCACACAGAGTCCAAGATTTCCCTACAGCCTAATCACCCCCCAAATACATAATTTCACCTCAATGGAAAGAGAACAACAGCCGCTATTAGTCACCGGCCGCCTGCATACTATGTGTACTGACGACAGATATGCACAGTTAGTGGATGCTGCTGTAGGTGGAGTTATCCCTCTAGCATCTAAGCTCATTGTGCAGGGCTCTCAATCCCTCTGTTCTTGTGCATCCAACTTGTCTGGTTACAATTACGTGTCTGTTAGTCAACCCATTGTACAGCTCTATGGAATTTGTTGGCGCTTTAAAATTAATAATGAAGATATCCCTGTATGTGTATTGTTTCAAACTAAAACGCTTCACATACAGACAACAAGCATCATTACCAGACTCAAATCACTGGCGTAGTCATGTTGCTTGCAGTGACCCTTTTAATATATAAATATTTTATAAAATTCAAAGATTGGGAGAGTCAAGTGGAGCAGTGAAGGAAAACCTAGGAGAGTCATCTACTCATAAATAAATGGAAGCAAAGGAAAGAATTGGCATAACAAAGAAAAACAAAAAAAAGTTTTCAGTCCACAAAAGGCACTCATCAACGTAACCTTTCATTTAATAAAATATAAAAAGACCCATTCTGTATAAACTCATTCAGTGAAATAAGGCCATTTCCACACCTAGTACATTGAATTATCCATTAGTTTGGCATAAGAAATCAAAACAAAACCCTTTACCGGAAAAGTAAAAATTAGCAAATATAAAATATGCAAAGCATTTGTGGACTCGTTCCTATTTTTAGAAGAAAAAGAAAACAATAAGCAGGGTGTGCTCCATGTGTTAACTCACCCCATTCCATAATCCCATTGCAAACAGATCAACCAGAAACCAGTTCTGATCTTTCCATCACCTAAGGTGTTCATGAATCAAAGAAACCGAAATGTACTGCCAATATCGCTATGGGTTAAAATATGTATTCTATTTAAGGGATTAATGAGACAAAGTATTCATGAAGCACATTTTTTTTAATTTGAGCGTTGGATTCCTTTAAAAATATAGGAACCAAGAGTGTGGATAAAAAAAAATAACACCCATTGTACTCACCGAGCTTCATTTGATTTGACTTGATCCCCTTCACAAACAAAATTTTCGATGTAACCCAGGCTGCAGTTGATCTTGGACCAGTTGACTTTACATACATCCAGGAAATGTGGCCTCAGGCGACCAATCGTATATTTTGCGATATCAGTTAGCGACTGACTCACGGCTGCACCAAAGATGAAAGTCCCAATACCTTTGTAAATAGTGGCCACGTAATGATTCCTGACAAAGGCATTGGATTGTAAACGGTTATAAAAAACAGAAAGGGCCTCTCCTAACAGTATCTGTAAGGGAGACACAAACAAAAAGATGTAAATTTTCAACCCACAAACTACAAACAATGACAAAAAGAAAAATGAAGACATAACTTATAACATGACGCACCAACCACATGTTTGAAAGACTTTATCTTACTATGCAGGAGAAGAGGGGGGTGACCAATGGTTCTCCTATAGGTTTACAAGGGCCCTGCTCAAGTCTCTAATGTATTTATTTATGGACCAGTACAACATTGGCTATATACACCGTCTGAAATATAGCATGATGCCTTTCTATACATGTATTTCAACGTATACTGTAGTTCTGCTACTTTTGTCATAGCAGCAACATTAGACTTTTAACTTGCATTGATTTAAAAGCTAATTAACAAAAGCATTTGAATATTGAACTTTGTGCTCTACTAATAAATCAATAACAACTATCAACGTAGACCATTTAAAATTTTTTTTTTTTTATTCCCTTAACAGATGTATTTCTCCGCTTGGCAATTTACAATTTAAATAGAATAAAGAGCACACAAAGTGGTAGAGTAGGCAGGGACATAAACTACTCCAGACCAATATCAAAGGCAGGAAGACCGCAGAGTACTTGGAGCAAACTTTAACGCCTAATGGGAGTTCCATTGTAACAAAAGCTGAAAGGTCACGGTTTATTAAATGAACCAGACAAAAATATTTAGCACTGGAAAGCGAATTCTGTGAACTCATCTATAGGTCCCATCCCCCATTTAGGACATCTGTAGCTTTAAGCATTAAAAGGTCAGCAGGCTGGGTGGGAGAAACATAGATGTCCTTTCATTTTAGTTACACTCCCCCCCACTGAGAAGTTTTATTAGCTTTTCAACCTGTTGTCACCATACAACTAATTTAGTTTTGATCACTCAGCCACAGGTCAGAGAAAATAAAGATCTTCTATTGATTTCCCTATGCCAACACCAGGGAAGATGCCTAAGCCATCACCTTCTATCGGCCCATGTGGGAGCCTGCGATATATTTTACTTCCTTGTATTGAAAGAACACATCGCCCAAATCTAAGCAAGAGGTTAAAGCAGACACTGACAAGCTTCTTTGTATCTAGAATGGAAATCGGCCAGATCCATGCCTTTTTCCCCTCAAGGGACCCATTTTTATTCTGTGGTGCTTAATATTTCCATTTGCCTTGACAGGCTTCCTGAACTAGAATTATCCATTTCAAATGCTTGGAAAAAGAAAAAGCAGTATAAAACGGATTGATTGCCAAATGAAAGGGGGTGGGGAGGTCTGCATTGTAATTTATAATAGGCGTCAAGTGAATTTTACAATTTTTTATTTCTTTTGTGAACAATTTAGCCATATATGTTTGTTTCAACAGAGTACTCATTAACTTCTTATCTTTATATGACCATTTATTTGTTGTTTTAGCCCCCTTTGTAAAACTGTAAAGTGCTGCATATGCTGGAATATGTAGTGACTACATAAATACATTTAAAAAAATCTACAAAACCTAATTTTTATGACCACAGGAAAAAAAAAAAAGGGAGAGAGAGAAAGACACAAATTAAACAAGTTAAAGCGGCACTGTCATGGCCGAATCCTGTTTTTGTTTTTTTAAACTCCCCCTCCCGACTTAACTACATATAATCTAATCACCCCCAAATGCCCCTAAGCCCTCCCATAATACCTATTTTTGAATCTTTATTTTCTGCCCGACCTAGGTCCTGGGCACCTCCATCTTTGTGTGGGTAGATCAAGTCCCTGTGGGACACGTCATTTGCCCACACTAGATAGCGCTGTGAAATTCCCGCGCATGCCCAGTAAAACACCTGGGCATGCACACAGGAATTTCATCTATTCATTCATCAGAAAGACGAATAAATGAATAGAAATTTCAAACGAATGAATGAAGACCTCTTGCTCCCTGCCACTTCCTAAGCCCCCCATGTCCTCCCTCACTCTATGGGGGTCAAATTAAAATCTCCTGAATGCCCCTATTATTATTATTATTATTTTATTATTTATATAGCGCCAACAAATTCCGTAGCGCTGTACAATGGGTGGACTAACAGACACATAATTGAGATCAGACCACTGGACGTACAGGAACAGAGGGGGTTGAGGGCCCTACTCGCTATACCGCGAGTAGGGGCATGTCTACTTAAAAAAAAGCCCCTTAGTGTCCCCCCTCCCGAGCCCCCACCGTGCCGCACGAGTGGGGGCTATTAAACTGAAGGGGGGACCTAGCTTCCCCCCTGGCCTCCAACCATGAGCGGCGGTGGGGGCCCTAAATAAATTTAAATGTGGGGGAACTGATTGTGCGGCCCAGGTGGGGGCTCGGGAGGGTTTTTTTTGTTTGTTTTTTTAAACAGGCTGCTCACTGTTTAGTAGACATGCCCCATACTCACAATATAGTGAGATGGGACCGAATTGACGAATACCAAGTAATCTTTTCTTAGTATTAGTACATTTGGATGAAAGACCAATTTAGGTCAATTACTGTGGGAATTAGGGAGTTCTCTACTAAGCGGCTGCAAGATGCAGCCCCGGCACGAATTGGATCGGAATTTCATTAATTTGAATGAAATTCCAATCCGAACAAAGATCCCAAATTGAAATTCTGTAGTTTTGCCAGCGTCCTGTTCTGCAATACTGACAGGAAGCAAAAGGTAAGAATTGTGTAAAAATTGCTCTGACCACCGGAAATCAAGCACACTTTTCTCCTCCGCTGGTCATAGATGGTCAGGCATGGGAAACCTTCTTAACATAAAATAGTCCCTCCTTTGTCTTATGTTTTAAAGAAAACTAGAGCAGACAGGAAGAAATGAAGAACAGGTCCTGACAAAGGGAGAGGAGAGGAATCGATTGGGGAAAGGAAAGTTCGGCACGACACTGCCGCTTTAAGAGGCAACGTCCTCTGATGTCACTGCTTCACTGAATGAACCAATCTACAAAGGGAAACTGGCTTGGGCTTGATCATACTATATGAAGAACACCCTCATTCCCAAAGCACAAAACAATAGGTAAAGAAAAGCATTTCCAGACAAACAGGTTAAAAAAGGGAGGGATAAAAACGCACAGTATCAGTGGCCACTATAGGGTATACCTCCTCATTAATGAATATAGGCAAACAGAGAAACGTGTGCATGTCACTCACTTTACACATTATACAGCCATGGTTCTAAGATTTTGGTTTTGTTTACACCAACATTAGAAAAGGGATGCTGCATGATCGAATTGACTTTTGGGTAAATATTGGGCGACTGCAATAGAAGAACTCACAAAGCCCCAGCACAAAGAAGATGTAAGCTAAGAGTGTCTTTATCCGTTCAAAGATCTGGCGAAGTTTCAACCTTTATGGTATTTGTCTTGATTCACTCTCTGTGATGAATGGAATTACTGCCAAGTGCTAAATATGTAGATATCCATAACCCTCTGCTGAACAGGTTTCAGGTTTCATGGACAGAGTTCACTGCAAAAGCTGGAAACAAATGCAGAAACCCCAAAAAGGTATACTATATTGTATGATGGATTGATCTTTCCACACCAAAACAATAATGTACCCTCACATCTGCAGCTATTTTCTACAGGGTTGCTATCACTCTTAAAAGACCATAACGAGGGGCGGAGCCTGGCTAGCGAGCGAGCAAGACGTGCTCAGCTCGAGCTCCCGCTGAACGGGAAATTTAATGCTGAAAATCAGGGCGCACATACCGGGAAAATCCACAAACGGGGGCTCAATAGATGGAGGAACCCAGTAGGCGCCCGCAGATACCGGTCTCATCTCCCGGAGTGCCCGGGACCCGAAACGGCAGAACGAGGCAAGTGAGAGAAGGGGAGTTGGGAAGGCGGCCGCTTCCCGCTCAACACTCCGAGCCACAAGCACGCACGGAACATCCCCCCCCCCCTTTGGACCGGTGGGGGACATCCCGGTCCCCGCCACACAGACCCAACCCGGTCACTGACCTGCTATTGCAAACGACGGTTCAAGCAGACGGACCAGAGGGGAAGGCCTTGAAAATGGCGGCCAAAAGCGACGACTGCACTCGTGACATGCAGCAGCAGCATGCATCACATTACCCCACTCCTAAAGCGAGAGACTCTCTGGACATCATTTTTGATACGTTTTGGGCCCAGCTAATGGCCCATATACGAACAGCTACAGTCATACCACTCCCTGACCCACCTAAAAGGCAAACCAGCAGCCCTGAGAAGACCGGGAAACCTCTGATGGGCGCAAAAAAACGCCAATCCACAGTAACCAAAATGAAGCGCCTGCCTGGACAGAGGGCAACGGGGGGACCAACCCGCAGGTACCGGCCACACAAACGGAGGGCTACAGAACCCACATGACGGCCCGCGCCAGATACACGCAAGGCCCGCCGCACCCGCTCGTCGGGAAAGACCCTGGACCCAAGTGGACCACAGGCTCGTGGCCTGAAGGTACCAGCCCTCACACTGATCCAGGGCAGAGGAGGCGCCAGGCCTACGAAGGGCTGCATGGCTGACCAGATAAGCCTCTTCAACTGCTCCTACACCCAGCTGCGTATAGGGATCGGATGATCGACCTGCAGGAGAGATGCAGCTGAATTGGCCTTACACGCAGTGGGGCTGTAATGCTTAAACCATACCTGGACTCTCCTAAACACACTTGCGCTTTACGCAACGTTTACCTTTTTGTTTATAACCGTTGCCAGGGGTTTAAAAATCTGCCGTATTATGCATTATTTTACAATATAACACGTGCACTGATCTCCTGTCACACTCTGGACACACATATAGTATACCATGCACTGCATAGCCTTGTTTATATTTGAAATGTACATCTCAGGGTGTCCTTCTTTGTCACTCTTCTCTTACCTGATCTGTACGTCCTGTTAACTCATCTAAACCAAACGAGAACATAAGCTGTCGAAATATCGATCTTATTACTTTAAATATGCAGCTGACGGGGGCGGGGCCGGACCGCCGACGGGATCAGACGTGCTCCGTCTGAGCTCCCGCTTCAGGGCCTTAAACTCGGCGCTAACTGGGGGCCAAACTCACCCAGCAACACACTCCGGCGACCACATAGACCCCAAGCTGCTGATGAATGCGGGGATACCTCCAAAGACCCTACCAGGCACCAACGGCGACCCGACAGAGGCCCGAAGCGCCAGGGAGCTTGAGCCGGGATGAGACGGCCGCTCTCCCGGGTCTCCAGCTGGCGTCTGGCTCTCCCCCCCCCCCCCTCTGGACCGGGGGGGTTAACCCGGTCTACACAAACATCCACTAATGTGCCAATCTGGGCCTCAAAAAGCGACCCTGCCATGACATGCCCACCGAGCAGCAACCCACAAGATGGCCGCTGCGCACAAGCCATGTGCGCGACCGGCCAGCACAATGGAGCTGATCGAGGAAGAGACCACCTGACTGCCAGCACAGCCTCCCCAGGGTTGACCACACTGAGACAAGCAACAGCGAAACCGAACAGAACGGGAACAAAGCGGAGGAGCAAGCAACCTCACCCACCTGCACAAGCCAGTCCAGATGAAGAGAAAGGCAGTTAGACCCAAACGCAGCCGTGCTGCAGGTCCTGTAACCGGCTTCCAGCATCAGCAAATACCAGAGATCGCAAAGGGAACAGGGAGGCTCACAGAAAGAACCCTCCCTGGAAAGGACACTCTCCCTGGCTATAGGATCATCAACTGCCGGGTATAAGCTGAACAGACAGCACGCTGCAACCTGTCAACCGCATGGACTAGGGCTATGCAAGCTCTTCAGCTCTTTTTAACAAGCGGTATCTTTCTAATACTCTCTTACTTCAGTTAACCATCGAGAGCTAGCTTACATGAGAGCCTTAAGAATCACCCATAATGTTGTCAATATGAGATGTTTAGATGTGTTAAATAATGCTATCATAAATTTTCACATGTCGAGCTGATCAGGCAAGATTTAAACTTAAACGTATACGTTGTTAGTTAAACCTTTTTAGACAGCTTCTGTTCCGATAGACAGGTATTAGCAACGACTTATGTAACTATCTATTAAGCTTATGTAACTATCTAGTTAACCAAGCATGACTTAAAAAAAAAAAAATTGTGCCTGTTATCCCCATGCCCCGCATGTTCAGCGAGGAAATGCCTGAGGACTGCTTTCGGGGCACCTCAGACCTGCATGTACCACTCTTATGCACTGAAAAATAAAGAATTAAAAAAAAAAAAAAAAAAAAAATATGCAGCTGACAACACTGTTAAGCTGGAATGTACCTACATATTTAGATTTAATTACTTCTCATAACTAGTCTAGCAACGACAAGCGTAGATGGTTTTTCATTTGTTTTACATTTGTTTAATTCATTTAACTCTTGATGATACAATCGTTTAGTTAAAACTACCTTGATAACTGTTACTTTATGCGTGCTATTAACCTATTGAAAAGTTTGCTTAATATAAAATATAAAATGAGGCTGTCATTCGAAGGAGATGTACTACTGTGTTAAAGCAATCCCACTCTGTACAAATACTGTGCATCCCCTCTTCTTTATTCTGTACCCCATTTAACTCCTGCCTCAATAAAAGAAAGATTGACAAAAAAAAAAAAAAAAAAGACCATAACCACTGCAGCGTACTGTGCTGGTTATGCAGTGCCCTGGCACCAGCCCAGGGTAAGTAGTCAAACTGTTTGCAAATAATTTGACAACTTACCTGGGTTCCGCTGGGCAACCATTTTGGCCTCCTGGAGAGTTGGAAGCTTTTGCTCAGTGCTTTCGTTAGTGAATTAGTGAGTTAACCCCTGCCAAGCAGGGCAGGCTCATTAGTTAAGAGCAGCAGGAGATCGTTCTTTGCTCTGAGCACGCCCAACAGTGCATGCTCTTTAGCCAAGAACTTGCGGCTTCATGAAAAGATTTTTGACTGTTGCAATCAAAAGAAGTAGGGGCTATTTTGTCTCATTTAACTGCCAATCTTAGAAAGGTAGAATTTTCTGCTTCCATTTCCTAACAATCAGCCATCAGTCACGAAAGCTGATGGAAAAGGCATCATTTTGTGCAATGCTCAATAGATGAACATGGCATCCTGCGGGATCCTCCACAAAGGCAACATTTTCATTGCTCAGCCTGCAGGGACAGGCTATATACAGCAGAACCACTACATTAAGCTATAGTGGTTCTCTTGAGTATAGTGTCCCTTTAACCCCTTAAGGACACATGACGTGTGTGACATGTCATGATTCCCTTTTATTCCAGAAGTTTGGTCCTTAAGGGGTTAATCACAAACGTGCACCTAATAAAGAAATCTGTTGAACAGAGCACTAGAACCTCTAACATCCCTGCATTGATCAATGATAGTGACTGTCAGTTGTAAGAATGCAGAGCGTCTCTCAAAGGTCTTCCGGGGGGCATGAGGACCGTTCCTATAATGGGAGGGTATCCTACTGACATACCACATTTTATGTCAGTTAATTCATCCAAATATAATAACTACCAGGAGATCTGTGCACACAGTCCATATTGCATACAGTGTGTGCAAACAATGTTCCCACCACTCCGTGTTTAACACAATGTGTTTACACAGCTGGAACCATCAATACCTCACTTAGCATCTCACCAAAACATACAAAAATACAGCCGTCCTTTTCTAATCAAGCTGTGCTTCTGTTACGACAGGGTTTTATCCCACACATTCGCTAGATTATTAGTTTATTGTAATCACACGGCCCAGACAGTTATGTCCGTTAAAATGCTTGTCTCAATATGCACTGTTACGATAGCCTCTTTTACAAGAAATGTTTAAAGTGGTATGATAGATATTTTATTTTGTAAACTTTTTGTTACTGTTTATCATTCGGAACTTTCTTGATGTTTTAAGATGAATATTCCAAATTAAAGCATAGTCACTGTGCAATGTCAATAGGCACGAGAAATAAAAACAACAGTAAACACTAACAGGCGAGACACCCCCCCCCCCCCCTTCCTGCTACCCCCCCTTAGGTTAGGGGTACTAAACGAAGGGCGTACACAAGTGGGAACACACAGATCCATCAGGGTACTAACCCGCTAGACTAACAGGGCCTACTAGGCCCCCTAAACACTTGGCCCCTATTCCCCTCAGTGACAAACCTACAGTAAACCGACTCCCTAGACGATAACCACCTAGTGTAACTGGCACGCACCAACCACATCCACTAGAGAGGGTCACCCTTCAAACACAATACCTTCCTACCAACACTGAGCCTTACCTCTCGAACATCTACCTACCCTCTTGTAACACTCCACAACGCACCACTCTTAGTAAACACCTTGCAGGTCTAGACGAAACCTCGCTCTAATGTACGTTGTTTAACCTTGTTTAATATAAAATGTAACACCATTCTCTCATGCCATAGGACAAGCGAAAGTACAACACTACTACTTGCATTAATGACATAAATGAAGCCAATGTTGTATTTCTCTGGTACAAAAAATAAAGAATTTAAAAAAACAAAAAAAAAAAAAACAACAGTAGTATCTTGGATAAAATGTACCACGTGAATATAAAAACAGAACGGAAATGAAAGGTGAGGAAAGAAGAAAGCAACAATGGCTGTAGCAATGGTTGGCCTTACATGCAGCAAGGTCACCTATTTCCCATTGGAATAAAAATAGTAAATTAAACCCTAAAAGCAAACTAATGTATCAATAGAACAATAGAATTCCTATTCCTACAAGCTATTTCAGTTTAGGTACAATTGTAAGAATCTTCATCAGTGGCAACTGTGTATTGGTCTACAGCAGATATGGTGAATAGAAAGATGTCCCTCCAATAACTTCCATTTTCTTAGGAGGGATTTAGATATGAAAAAACGATCACCCACCAATTTGGCATAAGATTAATTGAGTGAAGTTTGTTGAAGTGGGTCAGACAGAGTTGGAATGTTTGGAGATGCCTGCTGACTGGCAACTAGAGACCGGGCTGTAATTATATGATCAATCAATTCTTGGGCGCATTTAGGAATACATTTTGATAGCATGAGTAAATTGTAATGCTTGGAATCTGAGGTAAATGAAAGCCTATAGAATTTATAAAATCATCTTGGTGACAATGTCCCAAAATCGAGAAAATGGTGAGCAATCTGACCATATATGGAAAATGTCCCCCATTTATATTGCACATCTACGCACATTATAAGAATTAGCTTCCCTTAGAAACTCCTCACATCTCTTTCCCAAGATAAAATAAACTTAAAGGAACACTGTAGGCTCTTTAACAACTTAATTTTATATTGGTTGCTATAGTGGATAGCCAACAGGTCTTTGTTCCCAAAATATGCAAGGATAAGGAACATAAAACACTTCAAAGGCATGGCCAGTGAAAGGGCGTTCTAGAGTATAGTTTGTGACATTGTTTGTCCCATTTCCGTAGATTAAAAGTAAAAATGTGACTATATTACTATATGGAACCACATTGAGCGCTCGACCCATAATACATTTAATGACTGCTATACATAAGAAATAATAATGCTTTTCTCTGTGTATATAGTGAAACCAGAGCACACAGGGGGGAAATAATAATAAATGCTGCATAAAAAACAGACACAGGGAGCCATTAAGAAGCAGCAGAAAGTTTATATTTGGTAACAGAGCTGCTTTAATATTGGCTGTTGAGGACACATGCTTAGTATCATAATCCATGTTGGAGTTGTTTAAAAGTTATCAGTGGCTCTCTGGGATATATGCTTGGTGACACCATCTCATGGGAGCAATATAACCATTAATAATGAATCTCCGGAATATATGGACAGTGACACATATTAAACATAGCAGTGTTAATCTAAGAAATATGCTCAGTGCCATCAGCCTCATTGGATCACTGGACTTACCGGTGGCTCTCCAGATTACATACATTTTTTTTTTTTTTTTACACCAGCCTTGTGATCTTGGATATTTTTTATGATGATCTGCTTATTCAAAGATCTAATAAGTGGAATACATTTTATGCTGATCAAAATACAGTTACTTCCACTGTATCAACAAGATGCATTCATTACCTCAGACTTTATGATTATAAAAAGACCAAGCGATGATGATACTAAGATATGTAACAGGGTTGATGTTCCAGGAGAGATAAGCCATATGGCAAATGATTTGGGTAAACTAGAAAAATGGCAACTGACATTTAATGTGGATAAGTGCAAGATAATGCATTTTGGGGAATACAAATGCAAGGGCAGAGTACAGAATATTTGATAGAGTCCTAACCTCAACATCTGAGGAAAGGGATGTAGGGGTGATTATTTCTGATGACTTAAAGGTAGGCAGACAATGTAATAGAGCAGCAGGAAATGCTAGCAGAATGCTTGGTTGTATAGGGAGAGGCATTAGCAGTAGAAAGAGGGAAGTGCTCATGCCATTGTACAGAACACTGGTGAGACCTCACTTGGAGTACTGTACACAGTACTGGAGACCGTATCTTCAGAAGGATATTGATACCTTAGAGAGAGTTCAGAGAAGGGCTACTGAACTGGTTCATGGATTGCAGGATAAAACTTACAAGGAAAGGTTAAAGGAACTTAACATGTATAGCTTGGAGGAAAGACGAGACGGGGGGATATGATAGAAACATTTAAATACAGAAAGGGAATCCACACAGTAAAGGAGGAGACTATATTTAAAAGAAGAAAAACTACCACAACAAGAGGAGAGTGTCTTAAATTAGAGGGGAAAAGGTTTAAAAATAATATCCGGAAGTATTACTTTTTACTGAGAGGGTAGTGGATGCATGGAATAGGCTTCCAGCTGAAGTGGTAGAGGTTAACACAGTAATGAGTTTAAGTATGCGTGGGATAGGCATAAGGTTATCCTAACTATAAGATAAGGCCAGGGACTAATGAAAGTATTTAAAAAAAAAAAAAAAAAAAAATGGGCAGACTAGATGGGCAGAATGGTTCTTATCTGCTGTCACATTCTATATTTCTATGTGTGAAACTTATTTCTTATAGAGAGACGAATTGTAAATTGAAGTAGGAATGGGAGGTTAAATATATTAAATTTAAGCATTTATACACAGGAAACAAGTGGCCAAAAAAGGCTTCTTTCTTAAAACGACAAAAAGGAGAAAAGGTTGTTCTGTGTAAATAACATTTTCCTGTTGGTATGCAATATCAGTAAATGTGGATGCAATAGCAGTACGTGTGTCGCTGTTACTGTGGTATGCAGTGTCAATGTGTGCGTAAGAGTGTTTCAGTTTGTCTACATTGTAAAGTTATCTCCCCACCCACTCCTATATAGATATATGTGTATATATGTATCTATCCCCATGCCTCATTATCTCTCCCAAGTTTGCAACATATTCTCTCCCTAGTTTGCTCTCTATCTTGCTGGAGGCTCAGCTACCACATCAGCTACCATGGATATTGTCAGGCAGGTCTGCCTCTCTTGGTCTAAAACTGTGGGAACATCATCCCAGATTAGCTGCACTAACGCTGCTGGTAGACTAACTCCGAAGACAGCCAATCCCTCTGTAACTCTCCTCTGGAGCTTCTCCTTGGATGAGGATGCTGCAAAGGTGCTAGATCTATCCAAATCTATAAGTTCTTGAAGATGTGCAGGGAACCGGGAGGTGGTTTAGAAGTTTCCCAAATAGCTAGAAGCCATCCCACAGCTTCCACTGAATGTGTACTTTGACTGGATACCTTTGCAAGGTCAGTTTCTCTGCTACTACAGCACTTCAGAATCAGTCACTGAAGTTCGACTGGCCTCTTCCACCAAACTGGGCTGCAGTTTTAATAGCTCACCCCCGCCCATCATATGTCACTCACAACATCTTATTGTAACAGACATCATCTGCATGAAAGATGCTTATAATCTTAAGGGACCTTCCATAACCTACATTTTGTACTTTAGTGCAGAGAGTGTGCCTGTGACATAGTTCTAGGTGGAATTACCTGCCAGTATTTGAAAATATACCTGAATCAGAAAACAGAGCCCCCTAGCACCATCATGCAAGCTAGATTGTCTTCTTGGGAAGCCTTTGCAAATGACACAAAAAAAGCATTAACATGGATAGTGCTTTTTTTCATAAGGGGAAAATAAGTCAATCATTTTTTGCAAGGATTTAAAACAGAACTACAGATTTTACAGATTATCTGCATTCTTGGGGAAAGGAAAGTTTTAATGTTATAGGGATTTCAATCCCTATCATATGGATTCAAATATCATACTTGGTAGAACATCTCATGGATTAATCATTGTATTCAAAATTTAGCTTGTAAATAAATAAATAAATAATAATTTTCATCTCTGGAACAAAAAACAAATGGTCTAAGCTTCGTCACATTTTTATACCTTAAGAGTTTTAGTTTATCTTTCAGTGCAAAATATTCTGACTATTTTAAACTCTGTGCATTACACATTAAAAGTGGACATGGCGTCCACAAACATGGAGAAATACATTTCTAGGGAATTATAAACATTGCGCTGGGAAAACCTCGCAAATTGATGGATTAAAACTAGTACCTTAACATTTGACAGGCACCACCAATATATGATGATGATGAAAATATCCACCAATACTTTTAAAAAAAAAAAGTATATATAGTATGGTAATTAATCCTAAAGACAAACAGAACTGGTTTATAAAATAAAAAAGGGTAGAACTTACAACAATAATACTGAATGGGATCAATATTCCACCTAATAACGGGTAAGAAATGGTGTCTTCTTTATATGGATACCTGATGGAATCATCGTTACAGAAAAATCCTCGTTTGAAGGAACTATGCTTCAAATTGAGAATTGCAAAAGGCAATCCAGCTAGCAAAAGGGAAGAAAAATAGCAATTAACATGGGCTAAACAGAGCAATGACAACACATACAAATACAGAAGTTATTATGGGATACTGGGAAGAAAAGCAGCATAAGCAAAATTAAAGAGTAATGGGGGGGGGGAAAAGGTAAGCCAACATTCTAGAACTAAAACTGCCAATATCTTGCTCCTCACATACTACTAATAATATCAACGTATTTAACCAGGAAAGGTACATTCAGATCACTCTGGTTTCCAGTTGCTCAACACCCATAATGTTACTATTACACAATTTAAATGGTACTCATTTTATCTACTTTGGAAGGATAAAGGGCTGAGTCAACCCTGCCGGGATTTGAACTTGCGACCCCAAAGGATTGAACAGATTCTACATTAGCCCACTGAGCTATCTAACCAGTATAGCCTGCACTTACCATCGGGCAAACAGGGCAAAGACCCGGTGGCCTAGTGCTGGCCTTGCTGTGTGCCTTCTTGGGGCCGGTGGGAATATCAAAGTTATTTCTCACTGACCCACAGGCACTTCACTGCAGGAGAGTGAGGGGGGGGAGGAAGACCAGGAGGTTGAATGTCCCTCCTGCGAGCTGAGCACTTTGGAGTGTTGCATTGTCTTACCACGGCAACGCTCCTAGTAGCTCGCACATGGTGTGAACTCTGCCGAAGGAGCTGGAGGCTAAAGATTTTTACCACCACGGGACCACGAGGACTTGCCATGTCCCGTCCCCCACCCTCCCCCCCACTGAGAAAAAGGAAGAGGGGACAAAGTTTTTTGTTTGCATTATTAACTAATTTTTAAAAATGCATATTTGTTTCCATCACAAGCACCCAACCGCCCATGCACACACACAATATATAGGCCCTATACCATCCAACACAGTCGAACATCAATTTGTACTCTGGTATCCCATTTATGGAGACACCAAAGTCACAAGCAAATGTAGCACAGAGTTCCAGTTTGCCTCAATGGCCTCAAAGGGATTGCATAACACCCACCTACTCCTCCATTGAAGACTTTTAGTTCAGTTTTTGTTACCTTGCACAAGTTGCACATATCCATTTCCTCAGCACCAAACTACTAAATATGCCCTTACAGACAATCCATAGTTTGCAAACATGCATAAAGACTAACTGCACTGTACAGTTATAACAAATCTGTTTGATGGACAAACTTGTTTAGCATCTGGGTGCAACAGGGTCGCAGTTATTTAATTTTTTAAAATAATTTTGTAGATTGTAGAACTATATTGGTAATGAATTTCTTATTTATAGATGTTGATGGCGTGATCTAATCGAAAGGATTATTAACAACAATCACTGACTAGCACTTCTAGACTCTGCCGCTCCCAATCTGCAATTAGCAGACCAAGTGATGTAAAGTGCACAAACCCTCCAAACGATTGCTGCCTTTCTATTCTTCCATCCGAGAAGGTTGAAGCTAAATTTCCCAACATTCCATCACTATTAAAGAGGTTAGCTTAAAGCCCGTGAGAATGTGCCCTCAACTATATATAAAGTTCTGTTTCCCATGCTTATGAAATCTGAAACTTCAACTTGCCATGACACGATATGTCTGGAAATAGCAAATTATAATTATCAGACTGGCAGTGACCGAAAAAGGAGTCTAATTATATAACTTATTTAGAAAGCGTTTCACCAAGAACATAGTTTGCTCTTACTGCGAAGTATGTCTTAGAATCTAAAGGACACAACTGCATGCAGTAGTCCACCTGTTATGGCAGATGTGGACCACCTGTTGTCTAGTCAGACCCAAGAATAACCCTATTTTTCTGTATGGTTTACATTTGCATTTAGGATTCCACACTATTTTGGCCTACTTTCATTTCCCGAAAGCACTGCAACTCCTGGACAGGAAGAAAAATAAAAATAAATAATATAAGAGGAGATATCTAGTCCCTCTGGTTCCAGTTAAATGGACGCTAAATACCTTAACTACTAGTCTTTTTGATGCCTAGAGGTCAGTCAGCATGCCTCTACTAAAGGGCAATTTCTAGTGAAGGATGTAAAACATGTACAGTCTTTACGTTTGGGTGTCATGATGCCACCAAATGTAGTTAAGTCTACCCATAGAAAGACATTTTAATGATTCTCTATGAGAAGAAACATTTTGTTTCAAAGAAGCAGTTGCTGCATGTGTGTAAAAAAGAGCCCTCGATGCTTCTCTTTGTAGCATTTGATTGGCTGAGACCATCCATAAGGTTGAACAGCACATACTGTGAGACTGAGATGCCGGTGGATGAAAGGTACGTTTATATCTTTATTATTTTACATTCCATGGGAGGACGCTAAAAACTAAAAATCACCAGGAACAATCTAATAATATAAATATTTATAACAACATTACAGTCTTCACTCTATTAATTTTTCTATCATAATGTTCCTCTTCTCTAGGAGCTCCATATTACTTGTGTGTGAGTGTATAAGAGAGCTCCACAGCAATATTCCTCACCGTAATGTGCCTTTTAAAGGGCCACTTTAGGCACCCAGACCACTTCAGCTCATTGAAGTGGTCTGGATGTACTGTCCCTTTTGCATTTAGTGCTGCGATGTAAAACAGTTAGTTTGGAACAGCAATGTTTACATTGCAGCACTAGGACTGCCTTTCCCAGACATCCACTGGAGGTGCTTCCTGCATCGTAATGGACCTTTGGTCTGGTATCTGAGACGGGATGTCCTCATGCTCTGCATGAGGACATCCAGTGTAAGAATTTTCCCCATAGAAAAGCATTGATTCAGTGCTTTCCTATGGAGAGGTCTAATGCACGCGCAGCACTTGCCACGCATGCGCATTAGTGCCCGCTCATTGTGGGAAGTCAGAGGGAGGAGCGTCGACCCAGCATCGAGGGACATCGGCACTATCATAAGGTAAGTAAATAAAGGGGTTTTAATCCTTTATTTAATGTGGGTGTGGGGCGAGGGGCATCGGGGGAGGAAGGGAAAGCTTTGTATTCCTGGCACTATATAGTTTTCCTTTAGCTTCAATACGCGTGTGTAGAAATCCTTCTGTGTAAATAAGATACTTTTTTCTTAATTACATTTTAGCTGCATAAATAATCATTCGATGTAGGTCACCTAAAATTTCTCAGAACAGTCCTGCCCCTGGCCACACCCCCACTAACATCCCTATGATTAAACTGTCCCTCTTTTGTCTATTTGAAACATCTGGGGTACGTGACAGATTTAACTGGCATTTCATGAAATATTTAGGTCTTCAAACAAGTTTTGTTTTTTTGTGTGTGTTTTTTTTCCAGACGAGTGATTAAGCCTTATTTTCAGACAGTATAATAAACGTATGTTCTATGTCTCTTCTTGTCAGCAGTATGTATGCAAAGTATGTAAAATACAGGTGTGATAATTAGATACACCACAAATCCTTCCATATCCTTGTTGGCACTCACTTTACTTTCCAAATAATCAGATTTTCCTACTGGCCTGGGAACATACTCCAAATAAATATCGACAATGCCATTTCCAGTCACTCAATCCTCCTTTTCCCACCACCATACAATGCAGGAGTTCACGTTCAGGAACATGCTTCCTTTACATTTCCTCCTCACAATCCGAAATCAGAAACTCTGCACAATATACTAAAATACACAGCGATTACTATATTTAAACATGTTTCCGCAAAACTGGGCTGGAGACGGTCACACGGTTATAAGGGAAATAAATATAGTCAAAAACAAAACATGTCAAGCAGATAAAGAAAGAAAGGGCTAAACTAGATTCTCCGGCAGACTTACTGATAGCCAACATTGGAAAGGTAATACTTATGACCTACATTTGTCATTATTCCATAAGCTCAGCATGTGCTAGCTTATTATACACTCCTATTTGACGTGTGTTGTGGCAACGTAACCGGTTTTTTTTTTTTCCATACTACTTGTGTGAGAGATGAAAGCCTGTATGGCTGTTGTAACACGGACAATTTATTATTTTTTTTTACTTCCGAACGTCAGTCACACATTGGTCATTAAGCTCTCACAGTGAGGCATTATATTACAGGGACATTGATTTAATTCAATAATATGTGGAGGCCACTGGGACACGTGAATGGGAGGTACATTCTATGCACGTATTGGAATTACTATAATTTTTTTTTAAAGAATGGATAACTAGGCTTAGTCAAAAGTGAATGAACGTTCTCCTTTCACCGATTTCTATCTGAGATCATGGTTTACTTTTGCATCAAATGCAAGGCTATGCAATCACAGTCAGGCGACAGGTGAAATGTAATATGTCCCATGATTCCCTGTGCAATGCTCAAATGCTTGTGAACTTACATGTGCATGTACAGCATCATGAGAAAAGCATACCCATGGGTTATGCTGGTTGGATGCAAGAACTAAACTCAAAGAACTTGGAACCGTAACCCCGATTTGGAAAAATTCCCAACCTTGACCCTAATTCCCTGTCCAACTACCGCCCTATCTCGCTACTTCCGTTTGTCTCCAAGATCCTTGAGAGAGTTGTATATCTGCGAATGACAGACTTCCTTGAATCCAACTCTCGGCATGACCTGCTTCAATCTGGATTCCGCGCTCGTCACTCTGTTGAAGCAGCTGTGACCAAAGTATCCAATGAGCTTATCACTGCAAAATCCCATGGCCACTACTCTATCCTAATTCTCCTCGACCATTCTGCTGGTTTTGACACTGTTGACCATTAACAGCTTCTTCTCATCCTCCATAATCTCGGTCTACAAGATACCGCTCTCTCCTGGTGCTCTTCCTACCTCTCCCAGCGCTCATTCAGTGTTTTTCTCTGGCTCTGCCTCTTCTCCCCAACCCCTCTCTGTTGGTGTTCCCCAAGGGTCTGTCCTTTGTCCCCTATTGTTCTCAATCTACAATGCCTCCCTTGGTAAACTCATCAGCTCCTTCAGCTTCCAGTATCATGTCTATGCGGTTGGCACGTAGATTTATCTGTCCTCCCCGGATTTCTCACGTCTCTGACTGCCTCTCTGCTATTTCCAACTGGATGGCTGCTCATTTCCTTAAACTGAACCTGTCCAAAACAGAACTTCTGGTCTTTCCACCCTCAAGTGTTGCTACTCCCTTGTCTGCGTCCCTCCAAGTTAATGGCGCTACCATCCACTCTACCTTTAAAGCTTGCTGCCTAGGGGTTCTCATTGACTCCGACCTCTCCTTCACCCCCTCATGTACAAGCAATCGCCAAATCCTACTGCTTCCAACTCAAAAATATGGCAAAGGTGCTTGTCCATGCCACTGTTCTATCTCGCCTTGACTACTGTAATCCGCTTTTCAGTGGTCTTACGTGTTCCCAAATTGCCCCATTACAGTCTATAACTAAATGCAGCGG
Organism: Pelobates fuscus; assembly: GCF_036172605.1. NCBI lineage: Eukaryota > Metazoa > Chordata > Amphibia > Anura > Pelobatidae > Pelobates > Pelobates fuscus. The sequence goes on from NC_086321.1 coordinate 86,635,423, forward strand.
TGAGGCTCATCTTCCTGTCCGCCCGCACCTCCCACGCCACACCCCTCGTGTCAGTCATTAAGTTCCCGTAAGATATAGGGCTCAATTTAAGATCCTGATACTTGCTTACAAATCTCTATACAATGCTGCTCCGACCTATTTACCCTCCCTATTACACAAATATGTCCCATCTAGGCCCCTATGCCTAACCTCTGTTCGTACTTCTACCTCTGATGCTCACCTTAAGACTTCTCTAGGGCTGCACCGTTCCTATGGAACACCCTTTCCCTCTCTTAGACTTTCACCCAAGCTCTACTCTTTCAAAAACAGCTTTGAAAACCTACTTCTTTAGGAAAGCATATCAATTAAACTGTGAACATCTTTCCCTCCCCGCACCCTGATTCCTCTCCTGAAACGGTCATCAAAGCAAAACACTAAGCCCTCACCGGATACTATCCTAGCAACCTACTTTTCTACCCTACCCTTACCTTTTGTGTCGTATTACCCCACTCCCTCTAGCATGTAAGTTCCCTGAACAGGGCCCTCAATCCATCTGTTCCTGTGCGTTCAACTTGTCTGGTTACAAATACGTGTCTCTTAGTCCACCCATTGTACAGTGCTATGGAACTTGTTGGCGCTTTATAAATAATAACAGAGGTACATGTGTTTACTTTCCTGCAACGCTCTCCTCCCCCTCCCCCTCCTTTCCTGGATGCTGAATGCATCTAATGGTGTAACAAATGTTTTGGGTTTTTTTTTGTTACATTTTGTTTCACAGGTACCTAAATAGCTTGGTTTACTGATTAACTTGGTGGTCCATGCTTCAATTCTCTTAATATTGACCTAATATCTAAAATTAAACCCCTGTGAACTTTGTCTTCTCCTGTGCAATGGAAATCTTCTCACAATGCATAGACTAAACATTTTATATTCGGTCTGTTCCATGATGTCCCCAATAGAAATCGCTTGGTTGGGACCGATTTATGGATCCCAACTAAAGAATTAAGAACTCATGGTGCAACATAAAACTAAAAAAAAAACAAAAAAAAACAGAAAGCAACTGAATTTCCTTATTTCATTGCACAATAATGGCCTAAATGCTAAATATTGGCTTTCAATATGGTGCTGAGCAAGTTTTATGGATGTGAGTATTTTCTACATAAGGTATTTAAAAATATATATATATATATATATATATATATATATATATATATATTGTTGCATTGTGATGCTGAAAAGTTAGCTGGCCTGGATGATGTCATTTCCATCCGGTGTGATTAAGATAATCAGTGCACAAAAGGTGAATTACAACACCCTGATGGGTGGGAATGACATAGATGGAAAAATCCATGTATTGGTACAATTACAAGTGGCCTCTATCTACTGATATGTAACTGAAGATTGATAATAAAAAATAACAGAGCTTCCAGAAGTGCTAAAAATCAAACAACAACATGACATGGGAAGAAAACAAACACTGTTATGAAATTTAGGGCTCGGTTCCAATGTCAGAGATAAACTATCTAGGGTAATTGAATATCAATGTTTCCACTGAAGTATAAGGAAATATTGCCATTTCATTATCAAAGAGAATGTTATCTATGGCAAAAGAATCCAGCCCTAAGAGTCATAGTTCATAAAAACAAATAGTATTCCAATTTCCCTAATTAGCTGACACTGACACAACGGTAAAAGACAAGATCTTCTAATGATGGCGCATGTTACAGTCCTAAAATATTGAATAATGGTTTACTCCAAGCCAGTGGCGGAGCAGTGGCCAGGCCTCCCTGTTGACCTCTGCAGATGTATCTTCTGACCGTGACAGTGTTGCTATGGCAAAGCAGGCTCTAGATGCGCCGACAATTATGGGCTTTTGGCAACGTAAAAAATGTACTGCTTTGCGGCTCCACCAATCACATTGCTGCAGTCTCCAAGACTCTGAGTGTAAGTTGCAAACTTTGAGGCGCTCTCTTAGGCCAATGCCTTCCAGGCACTCCACATCAAGTCCTCAGAGGACATGACAGCGACACGCTCACACCACGGGTGAGTGTATGGGAATTTTAGCAGAACTGAGTGCCTGTGTGGTAATGACTATCAGCTAAGTGACTACTAGGTAATAGTCAGACATATTTTTACCCCATAGAAAAAACCTACATAATGGCTCTCACTACATCTGATAAAAAAGTAAGTGAACACTTGGGAGTGACTCTCACTCCACTCAAGTTGGATTAGTGGCCATGTAGTAAAGACTCGCTGGCCTGAATGATGAGTGAGTGACCTTCTGGTAATGACTCCCATTGCCCCAGCTGAAAGGAAAGCCTGCACCCCCTTCACTCATTTATTGCTGATGGTCATTGGGGGCTTTAATGTTATAGCATTTCATGCTGCAGTAATGGAGTGAGCAAGGGATTAATGGTACTCTCTCTAGCTGAGGAGTACCAGGACTGTGTCTTTTTACTTAGGTTACCCTGCTTGGCTGTCTGCTCTGCTTGAGAAACCTCTAAAGGCAATATCTAGAGACACTGTCATGACATGACAGCTAACCTTTTGGCACTATGCCTGCTGTGGACAGTGTTGGAACTACCATGATGATCAGAGCAGCCCCCCGAGACCCAAAAGCAGGAAGGCTGGATGGGCCTTAAATAAAAACAAAAAAAAAAAACACAAAAGTAATTTGTGAGGGAATGTGTATATGTTTGAGTGTGTCACTATCAATGTGTGTGTGTCTATCAGTGAGTGTGTGTCTGTCAGTGTATGTGTATCTAGGAATGTGTGTTTGTATGTATATCTGAGAGGGTGTATCTGTCAGTGAGTGTGTGTATCACTGAGGGCATGTGTGTCAGTGAAAGTGTTTGAAACACTGTACATTGCTGTTAGTCCATTTTCAGCAGCATCATTAGTCAGCCTGACACAAGAGTTCTGACGTTGCTAATGTTTAATACAGAAGAAAGAATTATTATTTTTTAAATGAGAGCAATGCTACTAGATATGTTGTATGTACAAAATGCTGTACCGTTGTACTTCTTTCAAATAAATCACGTTTGTAGTACTTTGCGCACGAATATCCTAGCAGCATTGCTCTCATTTTTTCCCTTTTGGTTGACAGTAGCACGGAGGTACCTTTTGTTAAAAATGTTTTTTCTTTTTTAAGGCTGGTTTAAACCCTGACATCATTTACATTGTGACCGCATTAGCTAATGTTAATTCTGTGCATACTGGCCATCTGTCATCAGAATATATAGCACGCTCCGCCCCTCCGCGCCACCCAAGTCCTCTCCTCAGCTAGGCCTTTGGGACATCCCAAGCCCTGCAGTAAGGGAAGGTAATGTCACTACAGGAGGTTTGAGCTGCAAGGAGAATTTGGTGTGGGATGACAGGTAATGTTTTTTTTAGGTTTCATTATACACAAAGTATAGGTTTCATTATATGTTGCACTAAAGATCAATGATAGGTAGTGACAATTTCACACAATGAAGGCCGGCAGATTGCAATTCACAAATACTGAGGTTCCAAGGTTCATTATACTGTGCTCCATGTTTGTGTATCGAGACGATGTGTGGCGTAGTGTATACAAACCGTACATTCTGCAACAAACATTATGGAATAGTTATAGTTATTGTGTGCATCGTCACCAGATAATCTTTCATGGCTGTGTCCAAGTGAAGCAATGCATTTTTATCAGATCCTACTATCCCATTTCGGAAGCTTTTCAAATCAAACATGATCAATGGAGAATTTATCCTGTACCACCAATAAAAATATATTTCAGTACTTCAGTCATAACAAAAACTCTAACAGAGACACAGAGTGCGGGACAAATCTTGAACAAAAACAGGTCCACAACCAGGACTGATGCTCGATCATGCAAACCATGTAGACTGTGTACTAAGGCAGTGCAAAACACTCAGTGAATGCACAGTTTGCAGACCTTATGCTAATGGAGGTAGACCACATGCTTTACTGCTACAAAACTGGCGAACCACATGCTCAGGTAGTGCAAAGCACAAAGACTGGACAGTCAGCTGGAGCTGGTCAAAGCAAGAAGTCCTAATGCTGGTCCAAGCAAGAAGATGTCAAACTCAGAGCAGAGCAAGAAGATTGGACACAAGACTGGACAGTCAGCAGGAGCGGGTTAAAGCAAGAAGTTCTGATGCCGGTCAAAGCAAGGAGATGTCACACTTATCGCAAAGCAATTAGATTGGACACAAGACTGGACAGTCAGCTGGAGCTGGCTAAAGCAGGAAGTTCTGATGCCGGTCGAAGCAAGGAGATGTCACACTTATCGCAAAGCAATTAGATCGGACACAAGTCTGGACAGTCAGCTGGAGCTGGCCAAAGCAGGAAGTTCTGATGCCGGTCAAAGAAAGGAGATGTCACACTTATAGCAAAGCAATTAGATTGAACACAAGACTGGACAGTCAGCTGGAGCTGGCCAAAGCAGGAAGTTCTGATGCTGGTGAAAGCAAAGCAAGAAGATTGGATACTAAGTGGAAAGAATGCAGACCACTTGCTCATCTGGTGCATAGCAGTCAGACTGTTTGGACAACTAATGCAAAGCATGCAGAATTGATGCAAAACGTAAGATGGACTTAAATGGTGACTAATGTAAATAACAAATTACGTCCATCTCATACTAAATGCAATGCAGAGTATGTCTTCAAAATGCTTGGCCTTTAACGTTAAATGTATAGCTAAATATGTACATACTCCAATACATGTGATTTGCAGTGTTTCTTATCAACACCCAGTACAAAAAATCCATTTCATTCAGTAAAATCTCATTAATTTTTATATAAATTTTTGAATACCTAGTGGTATTCACATGGTTTTAACAAACACATTGTTTAAACACAATATGCACAAGTTAATGGAAGCAAAGCAAAGATGTCCTAGAATTTTATCTGCCCAATCACAGCATGGCTGGGTGTTTTTCTTTTTTTTTTTATTACTGCAATTCTATTTCGAAAAGTATGTTCCTTGGAACACACAAGCCAATTGTTCCAAAACCCTACAAACAACAGTTCCATTATAATGTTCCTTAATGTCATGCTATCTCTATTCTACTACACTGACAAGTATAGCAATTATGTTTTCAACCCATTCTCAAATATTGGATAATTTGCCGCCCTATATCCATTTTTTTTTCTTTCCCAGTTTTATATTTGTTACTCATCCTTAGCACAACATAAACCATTCCTTTTGGCAGAGAATGACTCATACCTTATTGATGCAAGTGAGTAATTAACTAAATGCAAGAACAAATAGTTACGGAATCAATAGTAAAGCAAATACAACCCCTTTATACAGGACAATCCTTTTCCAAAACTACCAAAATAATGCATAAAAAAATATTATTACCATAATTAATATCTTGGGCACTAAAGAATAAAACATGGCCTTAAATCTAGCTTACTGCTAGAAAAACAAACCAATATAAATAAAAGAAGCTATACGATAAGTAAGGTCTCGGAAGCCTAGATGGAAGCCTGCTGGAAAGATTCTAGGACACGCTTTATGAAATGCCCCCATTGCCCGTGGTTTAGGCTACTTACAGAGCAAATGGGTAGCGTGAAACCCACTGTGTAGAGTACAGTGGAGGTGACGGTGCTCTCATGGAATGGATACTTGATGCTGTCGTCATTACAGAAAAAACCTCTCTGATATGGTATTTTTGTGATCAGCTTTAAAACGATCAAGGGCAAGCCAGCTGTTGGGGGAACGGAAAAAGAACAGAAAAGTTAAGAGATCTGCTTGACCACAGGTTTGTGGCAAAAAATGTTTGAGGAACAGACTCGGTTATAAAACAAAGTTAATTCCATGCAAGTAAATGGAAATCAAATTAAAACGTCAAGGTAATAATTCTTGTAAGGAAGGAGTTTCATATGAGAATTAAGTCTTTGAAGGACTTGCATAGCTAACCTCCCTATCCTTTATGCTGTGACAGCACACGAGGTATGAATTCTGCTACCCATTCACTTTATAGGAGGAACAGTACAAGTAGTTTCATTCATGCATTTTTCATCAATAAACTACATGGACTTCTGAACTATGTATCCTGTAAACTCCTGCTGTTTAAATAGTTTAAATTCCACACAAGGGGAAGAAAATACAAGAAGCAGATGTATTCATTGCCTCTAGAGGACGAATATAAGGAAGAGATGTCAACAGAAAGTTTTGTGTTCCTCCTGATTCTTTGACTACTTCCAAAAATGATAAGGAAATGTAAGGCTCCTACTGATTGTCAGCTCACAAGCACCAATGCATAATTTAGTAAGCTTAACCCTAAGAATGTAGAACTAAGTGGTGCTTCCTGGCACATTCCAATATATTTAAATCAATAAACTGCTTCTAACGTTGGAGGTAAACTAAAACTGTCCTAATAAATGAATACGTCAAAATAAGTTAAAGGGGGTTAAAAAGAAATATTCAAACGTTTAAAGGAACCTTTTGGTCTAGGATTAATGGGAATCAGCTCCTTTTGTTATTAAATTGTGGTTTATTCAAGAATGGTTTCAGGGCAGTACTGGATAAATATTTCCCAGGCTGCCCAAGTTTATTGTGGCTGCTATTCCTAATTCAATCCTTTTCCTTTAAGTGATATGCTGGAGTGCCGAGGAGCGTTTTATTCTCCTCGGATTCACTCCAGATAGACACGGAGCTATGTGCAAATAGAAAGACAAACAATGTTGCTCCTCCCTCACTGGTTTAACAATGCATCTCATTAAACAGGAAAATGAGAATGCATATTTAATGGTGGTTGTAATGTACTTTATTACTTTACTGCTACGGGTTAATAGCTTTTCATCGAAAGCCTATTTTTATTTACATGATTAACTGCTTCTTTTTAACCCCTTAAGGACCAAACTTCTCGAATAAAAGGGAATCATGACATGTCACACACGTCATGTGTCCTTAAGGGGTTAAACACCATGATTTTTTTCCCCCATCAAACCAATGCATCGCTTTACAAACTGAAAGGGAACCTCTAGGCACCATAATAACTAGAATAAAGTTAAGATGCCAGGATATCCCTGGCACCCGTTTACCTTATTTGGTTATGCCGCTAATGAACAGTATAAGCCCATAGTGCTGAATCTAGCACTGGTTAGCTCTGCTCCCTCTCCTTCTGCTTTTCTAGGGAGATTGAACCAGGAGCCTCTGGACAGACTTTCTGCTGATTAGCTGAGCGCGTCAGCGGACCATCCACAAAATGGCTTAAGAAAAAAAAAGTCTGTTTCTCAAGTCGCTTATAAATGGGGTGCTAGTGACTGGCTTAGGACCTCAGATGATGCTCTTGTGAAATCAACGGCGCCCCTGCAGAGGCTGTCCGAGGCTTTTTTAAAAACCTTTAGGGGTTAAAATTTTAACTGGCACCAGGGACCTTTAAACAACTTCATTCAGATAAGGTTTTTATGCTGCCAGAGGTTGCCTTTAAAAGGAATACTCCAAGCTACTATTTTCTGTAATTTGGTATTTAATGCTTATACTTTCGTATCAGCACACGATACAAGGGTTAATCTTTTCGTAGTCTTCTGCCACAGAAATGTTTAAAGTGCCTTATACCGAAGGGTGGGTGAAAACCACAATGTCACCTAATATTTTAGTCATCCATCTACGGAGCTATGTCTGGTGCCCTGGCAGCCACCCATTGTAAGCAGTCAAACTGTTTTAGAATATTTTGACCTCTTACCTGGACTCCGCTATACTCTGCAACATTTGACAGAGAACCAGAAGCTCCTGTTTAAGAGCTTCGGTTATCTCTACTGAGTTAAGACCTGCAGTGCATGGCTAGTTCGTTGTCTGAGGGTCAGCTCGGCATCGCTGAGACAGCTTCTGGCTCTGTCAGATGTAGTGGAAGCGTGGAGCAGCACCTGGCAAACCCATGGTAAGAAGTCAAAGCATTCTAGAATGGTTTGACTACTTACAATTGGGTTGGGTGTCAGGGCACTCCTAGCACCATAATCATTACAGAACACTGTAGTAGTTGTGGTACTCTACATCGACAAACGCATACAATTTAGTAGATATAACTCCAAAGGCATAATGCATGCAATTATTTTTGCATGTTTTCTTTGGGGTTCATGAAGACTAGTATCTGTAGCTACCCCAACCCTTCCCCTTCTTCCACGGATCAGACTCGCTCACATGTGCTGGCAGAATGACCAATCAGAGGGATGCTTTGGGAACTAACCGCAGACTTCCAAATCAGTTGCAAAGGCAGGCACACGCTGGCCAACTTGAATATAGCCCCAGGAAGCCAAGATAAGATACTTCCTGGCTATCAGACAGGATCAATGTAACAGGATTGAATTACAAAAGTGCCGGTCTCTAAAGAAATCAGCACTTTAATAAATAGAAAAAAAAAAAGAACATACTCTCACAGATAAAGCACCTCAGCAAGCTGAATTGCTTAATGTGGTTAGAGTGCTCTTTTAAAGGAAAACTCCAAACATTATAACCACTTCAGCCCAATGTAGTGGTTATGATGCAAGAATAGTCCACGTTTCCTAATGGTTTGACACAAACTATGGGTTTCCAATGCACTGTGGCCTGGCCCCTAACTGTACACGTGTTCCACCACTTCTGCCATAGCAATATCAGTTCTGTCTAAGTTTGGACTGCATTCATTGAAGGAGCACGTCAACTGACACACTCAGCCAACGAATGTCATATAAAAATGAACTGGATGGATATCGCTGTAGTAAACATGGTGCCTGGAGCGTTCTTTTAAGAACAGTGTTGTAAAACTTGAAGTGGTCTGGGTGCCATGTACCCCGTTTTAACCCTACAGCTGAAACACTGCTTTCCTGCAGGAACAGCAATGTTTCTTTGCAGGTTTAACTTGCCCTTAATGGCGGTCATACTGGTAAAATCTCCTATTTCTATTAGATTAGTGGTTCCCAACCCAGTCCTCAAATACCCCCTACCAGTCCATGATCTAGGGATTACCCAGTTGTGTCTAAGGTGTTTTTAGAAGAAAGAAAAAAAAAACACTTTAGACACAACAGAGTAATTCTTAAATCCTGAAATGGTAGGTGATACTTGAGGTCTGGGTTGGGAACCTCTGTATTAGATGGTCTCAGAGAGACAGAGAATCTAATTGGCATAGCACATGCACACCAGCCTCCCAATGCTTCCTTATGGGAAAGCACTGGGTTGGCAGAGATCATCAATCTCGATGATCTCAGCCAGAGAAGCAGAGCAGAACGCCAGAGACCCCGGCAGTCAAACCATGTTCCTTTAAATGAACAACATTGGGATGGTACTAATAAATTGAGAGGCAGAAGAAAGGGGCTTAATAGTTACGCCATACATTATCTTAAAATTGGCATTTCTAAAATATTTTATTTTACTCTATGATAATTACAATACTTAAATGAATCAACAGATTCATTGAAGTACCATAATTTACTGCCTTATACAAGAAAATTTATCTTGCGTTTTAAGTCATATGTGAAATTTGGGACAACAGTTATTTCATGCATAACTCTTAACATTTAGCAGATGAAACACCAGTGTGTCTAAAGGGCATGCAGGTGGGAAGGTGGTTAGTAGGTGATGGATAGGACATGAAGCAGCCAAATACAGAGGGGGCAATAAATAAATAAATTGTAAAACTATTTTTGATTTGCCCATTAATACACTTGATTCAAAAACGATTGACAATCGCAAAAATAAAAATGGACATTTTTCTATATTTTATATTAAGAACCAGGGAGATACCCCCACAAAGAGCCAAAACACTTATTTTCTTTAAATTAGTTATATCATTACTGGAATATTGTTTCAAATTGGATGATGGAAGAATGAACTAGAGTTTGTTTCTTTTTTGAAAACTGGAATATTTTTTTTTTTTTACCCCTTAAGGACCAAACTTCTGGAATAAAATGGAATAATGACGTGTCACACACGTCATGTGTCCTTAAGGGGTTAAACTTGTTCCCAAAATAATGTAGCACAAAAAAAGAACTTGCTTGGGTAGAATGTTGCTACATTGTATAATTGGTATGTAAAAATAATGCAAAATCAGATATTTAGGAAGTGAAAAGACAAATTGAGTATATATGCACATTTGCAGATTGGAATAGAGCAGGGATGCCAAAAAAAGACAAGCACTGTGCCAAAACAAGACTTTCGAGTCCCTTGGCATGCTTGAACTATTCTTTAAAATAATGTGTAAATTTGTCTGTGCGTATGTTGTCTGTGTTTTAGTTAGTGTGTATGTGTGGTGCTATGTATATGTTTAGGAAGATGCTTGTGGGTTTGTGTGCATGCATGTGGGTTGTCAATGGTGTTGTGTTTGTGGAGGCTGTGTGTTTGTGTGCAGGCTTATTGCATTATTTGTGGGTATGGGAGCCTTCTTCTGCAGACGTGATTATGGAGCTTAGAGTGCACCTTAACCCTTATTTGTATTTTTTTTTTAAGTGGCTGTGTTACTTCTGAGTACTTCATTAAATACTTGTATTGGACTGCAATAGAGTTTCATTACAATTCCAACGTAATCAAAACTATCATGAGACAACCTAAGGACTACTTTGTCTCATGGTCAAGTCTGATGGTGACAAAAGGCAGATGTTTGCTGTCAACTTTTGTCTAATCCCAGCAGCCATCACAAGCAGTACCTGTGGGAATCAGGCAAATCACTGTAAGTTATAAATCGTAACAACTTTAGCTGTAATCCGACAGTGAAGACACACCGTGCATGGAAATTACTGTGATCTGCCGATCCAAAGCTTTTCTATGGTAAGCACTGCACCCAATGCTTCTCACAGAGAAGCATTGGATACAGGGCACACACAGCATCAGGCATCAGCATACTGTGCACACTGACAATGGATGTAAAACAGATTTAATTATCTGTTACAGTCTTGAGCCCCTAAAGGCCAATTGTCAAAAGTAGATCTGAAAATTGCAAAATGTAAGCAGTGCTATTTCTCATAAACAGCACTGTTTTTATTTAAAAGGCCTGCTCCACGAGTCTAAGCTCAGTGCAGGTTGTTCTATGGGCGGAGAAGGTGGCAGTGGACACCCAGTGGACCTCAGGTAAGTTGTCAAAACAATCTATTAGGGTCTATGCCATGTCACGAAGGTCTGGACTTTAGTGGTTATGGTTCTCAGAGTGTTCCTTCAAGATAAAGAAGAAATGTTGTCGCTTAGACTGTCCCTTTATTGAAGATTCTAGTTTATACCCGTGTGCAGTCACCATAGAGAACTAAACAGACATGCAAGTCAATGGCATGTACACAGATCCATCGTCCAATATCTCGCAGGCAAAGGGATACTTAATCTGTGTTCTTTTTCCCTCCAGGACCTGTAGCAGTCTTAAAGTAGACATTCGAAAACATTTTTTCTGGCACATTTTACAGATACAGCAGAAGCAGACTTTGGTATCCACATAAAATAAATAAAAACTGGTACTCGTTCACCTACTGCTGGGTTTTATACCCGGCACCATCTCACACGCTGAGCTCATTTTGACAATCTGTGGCCTTTGTACATTTATAAGCTAAACATTACCACTGAAGGCAATAGTTTCTTGGCAATGCGAGTCTGTGGGTACTCACAGTTCTGTTAAAATATGAAATAGCTCCCCAAGTGAATATTAACACTACACAATTGAAAAGGCACAATATTTTAAGTTTATTTTGCCCAACATTCACCAGTCGTTAATTAAAATGTAAAAAGTGAATAAGAAGTGGAAAATAAACAGATGTCTAAAATGTTAAAAATAAAAAAAAAAATCAGCATGATTTTATGTGACCTTGTCCCTGCCAAAATATTTCAGTTTGCTACTGTTTAAACACAGAACTTAGCTCAGCACTAATATTTAGACGGCTGTTTAAGTAATAGGCATGTGCCGGGAAGTCATTTGAGAAGATGGGTTTTTTATAGAAACTAGCTAAATGTAACAGAATACATTGACTTTTTGCTGCCAGGACGGCCATTAATATATTCTTTCAGAAGCACGTTTTTAAAAAGGCTGGTTGGGGAAGAATAAAATCCACAAACTAAATGTTAAAGGAGCAGTTCACCTGTGTAATCACTGCTTTATATACATTGATGTTTTAAAATAAGATTAAAATTTATATAAAAGCATTGTGGCTATGCTGTAGTGAAATCTAGGTAAATATTTAAATTATTTAATTTTCCAAGCAAAGCACTTTCTACTTAAAGTAACACTCCAGCTCGCTGGTAGCGGTGCACTGGCACTGTGCGAGTGTAAGATGACAAACTATTTTTACATGGTTTGACATCTTCCCTAGGTCCAGTTAGGCGCCCATGCCACATCTGCTCTATGAGGAGGAGCCAAATGTCACTTTAGGGCAAAGCAGGACTAAAAGCATTGGTCAGGTTCATGCTTTCCTGCTATAAAACACCAGGTGAGTCACGTTTACCCAATGGAAACAATCTGTTTTTTTCCCTGCAGAAGATATGGCAGGTCCTAGATAAACTGTCAAAACATGCTAAAATGGTTTGACATCTTACAACGAGATGGCATCAGGAACTCCTGGCATTATTACCAATATATAAGCCTGTAATAGTTATAGAGTTTAACCCCTTAAGGACCAATCTTCTGGAATAAAAGGGAATCATGACATGTCACACATGTCATGTGTCCTTAAAGGGTTAAGGGGCCCTTTAAAATGGTCAAATATTTCTGTGTCATGATGGTAAATGAAGTATAGAAAGATAAAACATGTATTGACTTTCACAATGAGTTCCACAGAAAACTAGGTCCCTCACTGGGTGTAAACAAGTCACTGTAGCTTTTAAAATACCTTAACTTCTTGCCAAAGTTTGTGTTTATTTTAATTATAGGCACTTGCTTAATGAGTGATTTGTATGAACCACACAAGTATATGCCATGTTAAAAAGATTGTAGATTTATTTTTATTTCAACTTGAAAGGCAGAAACAGTGGGAAAGACTATAAAAGAGTGATTATTTAAGTAAATATGTGAAAAGCAATAGTTCACACCACGGGAGCAACGGACCCCAAAAAAGGCATTTGACCGCGTGGACTGGGACTACTTGACGGCAGCGTTACGCCACATGGGATTTGGCCCCAATATCCTATCGTGGGTATCAGCACTGTACACAACACCCTCCGCCCGCATACAGGTCAACGGAGCCCTGTCGTCGCCCTGCCCCATCCGCAATGGGACTCGACAGGGGTGCCTTCTGTCCCCCCCCTCCTGTTTGCCCTCTCTCTGGAACCATTTCTCTAGGTGATCAGACAGGGTTGGGGAATTACAGGGCTCACCAGAGGGCAACAGGTTCTTCCCAGAGCCTTCTTCCAATCACTGTCGATGGCATTGAGGAGGTTTATCTTTTGCACCTGACAGTCCGCACAGATAGATAACTTGTTTAATTTCTACTCCTCTCTGCATGGTCTATGTATGCTCTCGACTTGCTAAATCCTTAATAACCAATTTTAATTTAAAAGGAATGAAAAATGGAAAAAAAAAAAGTTAAGTTATAGGTCATTTTCAATGTTTTATTTGGTGATAAATGGCAGAGAAGCGACAATTCCTCTTTAATGATGTGTTTCATTAAAGGGACACTATAGGCACCCTGACCACTTCATCTCAAGGAAGTGGTCTGGGTGCCATGTTCCCTTTGTTTTAGCCCTGCAAGAGAAAATGGTCTCAGAGTCTCAATGATCTCTCAGCCAAGCATATGGGGCCCTCCTCAGACCATGGGAGAAAAGGTTTTAACCTTGCAGGAGGGGGTCACCTAAATTGCGAATACGACACTAAACTGTTAGGAATATGTATTTGCTTTTCATAAAAAGAACACTATAGCGTAATGATCAGTGGCGGAACTACTGCAGTTGCAGCTGCGACCGGACCAGTCACTCCAGGAGGCCTGGCTGCCCTGCAGACCGCGGTGTCCGCCGGCTTAGTAACGCGGCCCAACTGCCGGGCCGCACGTTCAGGGGCTATGTATTTCTAGGGGACCCGGTCAGTGCGGCAATGCTTTAACAGCGCGACCGGGCCCCCTGTGATGAGGTCAGACGCTGGCAGGAAGGAATATTAACCTCGTGTGTGATAGGGGAGCATGTTTTTTTTTTTTTTATAAATTCTTTATTTTTGAGTGCATATAGGTTAACATTTACACATGTGTGTGCCATGCCCCAACGGCAGGCACCCACTATATAGCAGTAAACATCATTGCTACATGGTTTAACAGAGAAATACAATGCACAATTTTTTTTTTATTTTTTTTGTTGTAAGTGACTCTTGAAAAAAAAAAAACCTCGCACAATTAATAAAGATGCAGAACAAAGTTAAGTATAAGCGTATATAAAGTGGTAATTCGACTTGTTATAATTGCAACATAAATTCGCCAGCAGTTATGTAGTGAAGGTAGCGTCTAAAAATGCAACGTTTAAAGCTATGATTAGACATTCCTACACATGGGTTGGACTGTGCTGTAAACGCCTCATGTAGCAGTGTACTGCAGTTCCCTCCTGTGGTTTATGGCTGAATGGAGTGATCAGGCGGCCAACTCAATTTTCGTCTTTCCAGCGTAAATGCATGGTTCAATGCCACGTGACGGCCTAAATAGTGCACTAGGGCAAGTGGGGGGGTCTAATATTTAGAGCTTAATAAGTATAATTAAATGCAGTTTTGCAAAGGGCAGGTAATGTGGACTGGTTAATTGTACCTCTTGCATTCGGTTTTAATAAAAGGTTAGGGCAATTGTCACAGCCATCTAGCTGCCATGAACGGCATTGGGCCAGAAAGTGGGCTCAAAGTACACCGAGCAGTGTAACGCATCACTCATTATCGCAACAATTAAGAGCATTATAGGTCAATATAGGGAGTGCAGAAAGAATCCAGCCCCATCAGGGATGCTGCAAGAGGCTTAGCTTATCTTGAACAATAAAAAAAAATACCAATACAATATATATACATGTACATAAACCCTTACTCTATATGTAAGAATGCAACATAAAACATTCGTATCAAGCTCCCACTGGTCCAGACTAATTAAAAAACAGTAGAGCCCAGAAGCGATAGCCCCTTATGATATGAAGCAGTAGTAAGTGCCTCGTGAGATGAGATGTAGAAGGAGGCGTTGGGAGTGTTCTGAGCTGTGAAGAAGCCACGAGATGTAGGCCTGAGAACTGGGTGTGTATCTTATGGGGTGGTTAGGAGGACCATCGGGATCTGGAGGGTATGTTAGAGGGAGCGTTAGAGTGTTTACGGTGAGGGCATGGGAGACCTTATTGGGTGAGGTTACATGCCGACCCGAAGTTATTCTACGAGGAAACCCTAGTCAATTGATGTGTCGTTAATTACTGGTGTATGCATGAGTCTTATTCTAGTTCCCTCCTTTTTCACTGGAATTAAGATTTAGCAAAGAATAACGTTATGAGGGAAAGTTACCATTACTATCGGCCTAGGAGTGCATAAAAATGATAAATATCAAATCGAACAATAAAAAAAAAACATAGAATATTGCATTAGTGTTAGCAAAGAATAACGTTATGAGGAAAAGTTACCGTTACTATCGGCCTAGAAGTGCATAAAAGTGATAAATACCAAATCGAACAATAAAAAACATAAAATATTGCATTAGTATATATTGCATTTGCCATTTAGGTGGACGCCAGATCAGAGAGGGTAATCTAAGGTCCACTCAGGCGACAAGCGCCTAGGCGGTATGCCACATCATACCTGTGCAGGTAAAATCAAAGGTGTCTAACGTCTTGAAAAACTAAAAATTGAAAAACTATAAAAAACTATAACTTTGGTTTCTAGGCCACTGCGCCTAAAAGCAGAGGTTAGTAGGTTACAGTCCTCTTATGGATGTCCATATGGGTTTAGGTTCCACGTTCCGGTGTGATCATCTTCCTGCCCGGGGTGTTCGGGTGAAGTTCAGGTGGTATTCGCCACACTGGGTGCCAGCCGCTGTCCCCGGGGTATGAATGGTTTTGCGGTAGCAGGGTTCCAGCTGTGGGAGGCTCGCCCTGCCACGTCCTGTCCGATGGCAGCTAATGAGTCCTGGGGTAAGCCAAGTTCAGTTAGTAGCCCGGCTGCTTCGTGGATATCGTGAATGTCCCGTGTCCTGTTGTCTTTTAGGATTTGGAGCTTGTGTGCCATCCGCCAGCGGTACTGTATCTTGTGTTGTCTAAGCAGGGCGGTTAGAGGTGCCAGCGTTCGTCTCCATGCCAGGGTATAGCCGGACAGATCCGAATAGAAAGTGAGGTGCGTACCTTCAAATTCATATGGCGTGTGATCTCTGGCTGCGGTCAGTATCGCGGCCCTGTCTTTTCCGTTCATCAAGCGAACCACCAGGTCCCTGGGGGTTTCCTTTGGGGCTTTGGGCGACTTGGGGATGCGGAAGTAGTCTTCCAGGCCCACCGCCTTTCCTTGTCTTGGGGGCAGAAGTCCAGTGAATAGTCGCCGCAAGAAGTGAGACACCTCCTCAGCGGGTACGTCCTCCGGGATGCCCCTTATTTTCACGTTCAATCTGCGCCTCGTATCTTCCATCACAGCAAAACGCTGGTCATAGATTTTATGCTGTTGCTGTAAGCGGGCGATTTCACCTTGTAGTGAGGTGAGTTGCGTGGCATGTTCCCTAGTGGTGCCCTCCAAGTTGCCCAGTCTACCCGACAAGCCTCGTATGTCTTCGCGGATCTTTGTCGTGTCCGCCAGTATAGTGTTCTGGAGGGTCGTCAAGAGTGTCGTGAGTACCTCGGTAGTGACCGGCGAGGTGTCGGGCCCCTTAGGGATCGGTTTAGCGGGTTTTGCCGCTTGTGTTACTTCTTCTTCATCCTCCTGGTAGAAGTCATCAGATAGGTCCGAGTAGTTCTCAGGGAAGGCGGCCATCTTGGGCCCTACCACGCGGCCGGCCTGGCGTAGAAGGTCGCCGATATTTTGGCTCTGACAAGGCTTGTCTGACCTCAGTTTTTTGGTTTTCCGTCCCATTTGTGTGGTAAGGTGCCTGGAGGTTCCCTTGAAGCGGACGATAAGGGAATTTGTATCCTAAAAAGGGCGATATTTGCTTCGATGTTGAGGAGCTCATGTAAAGCGTGTCTGCTCGGCTTGGTAGCTTGGCTCCGCCTCTCCGGGGAGCATGTTTTTGATACCCCCAGGCTTGTACATAAGGACCTACACAGCACAGAGCAGGGAGACTAACGTTATTAATCCTTACCTAACCCTGTATGTTGGGGGAAAAAAAATGTTTAAACACATAATGCATTAAGATCTTTCCTTGTCAGTGATCTCTGTAATAAACCACAGAGCATATAATCTATGCATGCACGTCAATATGCGAGTTCCAACCCTACACAGGTAATACTGGTTATCATCTGCAATTTGCTTTTTCAGAGAGAATAAAAGAGGTATTGCAAACCCCAAAGTAAAATTATTTATTTAACCCACTACATAGTGATAGAACATGAACATGTTCCAAAGGAATTAAGTAAGAAGGCTCCTATCAGTGATGGCTATCCTTGGCACTCCAGAGGTTTATGAACTACAAGATTGGCAAGAAGCATATAAAATATAGTTCACAAACATCTGTGATATAACACATACCTACTATTATTAGAGGAATGATGGACTTTTTGCCCTGAATAGCTAACATTCAGCCATCAATGAAGCATACAGTAATTAAATCGCTAGCAACTTGTGGATCTCACAATCCGATCTCGGCAATGGCTGTGCATGAACAGCTGGAAGGCTACAGTTTTCTCTTGATTTACATAATGACACAGTCAGGGCTGCCATCCAACCTCAGGCTGAAGGAGGAAAAAAAAAAAAAAAAAAAAAAAAAAAGGTTTCGGTTTAAAAAGCTGCCAGATGTTTATCTGAATGTTTGTTGTGACCCACAGTGGAGAAAAGTCTGGGTAGAATAAAACCATAAAGGTTGGGTGTTAGCCATGTTTATTCCATTGACGCCCTCGACCTTATTACACTAGAACTCTGTGTAATTGCACGTGACATACAAAATAACGTGCATAAAAAGATCCATCAAAAACAAATGATCACGACACACCTTGGCTAAATTTACCTAGACTATACTTTTCCGCTCATGGATATTCGTCTCACTAATCTTGGAATTGTAAAAGCCAGAGAGAGAATTGCAAATTTAGAAATCACATAGTAAATAAAATTACAAATCTGATTCTCATGGACATTCACTACACCACTAACTGCAATGAATTCACTAGGGAATTGCGAATGTTAAAAAAAAAAAAAAATCCAACTTGTCTTTTTTGGCTTTAATATTTAAAATGTATTTGTGAATTGACAACAATTAACCCAGTTAGTGATGTTATGATACAATGTGCAATTCCCCATTTACTAAATAGGCCCCGGAGATCTTTACAACAAGAGTAAATTATTCAATTGTTTCATCAAGAGAGACTGATGTACATTTAAATGTACCTACAACTGCACAATGACACAAAGTCATTTACATACTATAACCCCTTTTTCTACAAACTGGGTTATTTTTCCTACAATTCAGATTTTATTCTGCCATTCAGTTTTCAACTCACTAAAATTTGGCATTTACTGAATATACAGAACATTTTATTTCGTAATAAAGGTATCCGTTTATACTTCCTTGCAATCAGCATGCGATACCAGAAATCACTGCTATACCAGTCAATATGATGCAATCCCCCAGCCACACGCACCTTGCAACATTCACAACTCAATCTGAGAATGACAGGCACTCCACATACATGTAACATTGGTATATAGCAGCATGTATCATGGGATACCAATAATTCAGTGCCAGACATCTGAAAGGAATGCTATGCATCCACCTTTAAATACATATATTTGTACTTGATGCCTTTGGCCATAGAGATATTTATGTACGTTATGCGCATGTTGTGCTGTCAGATGCTGTTCAAGTCCCTTCCAGGCTCTGTGAAACGGCAAGAGCTACGAAAGCTTAAAAAGCTGCAAGCCCATCCCGAGTTAATTTGCAGGAATAAAAAGGTGTTAACGCCAGTTCAGCAGAGCTGTATCCTGCTTACTTTATGAAAATACTTTTGAGGGAGCAAAGAAGTAAAACTTCCCCTTCATGACACCCCAAGGGGTTTACATCGGGTGCTGCAAAATGTCCTGTTTTTGACCAACTAATGGAATGTGGTTGGACAGAAAGTGGAGACACTATAACCTCTATAATGGGCAGCAGTGGTTACAGTGTCAAAACTTTAAATATTTTGTGGATGGAACAGGCATTATTGTTTTTTTATTTCTCCAAAACTGTCTAAAACCAACATGTTTAACTATTCACTTTTAAAAACAGCACTAATTCTTGGGTTCTTTGAAATGTTGGAAATGTATGCCATATCTGAGGCACTACAAATGAACAAGCATTTCAATAGCACAGCAGGATCCACGGTTTGTAATGGAACAAAAGCTTTAACATGTTGGCTACCTATGGAGAACAGCAGCACACATATGTAAAAAAATAAAAATAAAATCAAAATCAGAGATCCAAAAAAATTATTTAAAAATAGAACAGGCAAAAGTTTAATATCTAGCCCTATAGTTAACTCCCACTTGGGTCTCTCAAATATTTACATTCTGAACGGTTTGTGTGGTTGTGGCCAGTCTGGGGCTACACTTTAGAAGTTATAGTATTTGAAGTGTTCCTTTAATACATTGATTTCTATACTGCATTTGACGATACAGTTTTGAACTCAGCCTCCTTATAATACTACCAATAAAGAGTTAAATATGGAGCCTCCACCTTGCTATAACATAGTGACATATAAAATATCCCAGGGTCTTAGTGGGACAGATACTATTCTAAGGGCTGTTCTGACTAGTAATCTCACATGAATAAGCCAGGTTTGATTTTTATAAACTTGACCCTGGATGACCTGGCTCCCAGCGTCTAATTTCAGAGACCCATCATTATGGATAAATATATTTCAGCTCTTCCTAGTATTTAGCACCTGGAACATTTTTTGAGAAAGCATTTTATTTTCCTGAGCATAATGAAGGCTCTCATTTTACTCCCCCTTCTTGCAGACCGTTCTAGACAAATACAGTATTCCAGCTCGTGCCTGTATAGCTGCACAAACTCTTTATTAGTTGTTATTAAAAAGATGCCTGCATCGAACATCAGTAGACAGTAAAAATATATAAAATTGAAGAGGTAAAAAAAAAAAAAAAAAAAAGTGCATTAACACCACAAGAAGACAAAACTAAGATGGTTTGTTCGTGTCAATGATATATGTCAAACCTAGATCATCGACAAAAGCCACCCACATTAATATTACAAAAAAAGAAACACACGGTTTATTAATAAAGCGTCAACGCCGCTTATACACATACACAACAGAGACAGTACATACAGTACACAGCATACCATCTCCAATACCACCTATCATTACTACGGCACCCAGCCCGGGTAAAAAAATAAAATACAAATAAGGTCTATAGATACCTTCATACAAACTAAAGACATAACATGTTATTGTGCACTCACATCTTCTTCCAATTGATCAAAGGGGGAAAGGGGTGTGAAATAATCTCTTAGTGAAGACTAAACAGGGGGACAAGCCAAAAGTCCTAAACTTGGTCGACCCCGCATGTACAAAACAAGTACATCATATCAGACTCAGTCAATAATTTACTTGATTTTGAAAGAATTTAGGAATAAGCAAACATTTTGAAACTGCGCTATACCCCACAATATAAAGAGAGCGGCAGGTTTTGCAAATGTAAGAGAGTTTCAAAATTGGTATATTTTAAGACAGCCATAACGAATGTTGAGCAGCTTCACTAAACTGCAAACTGTAGAAAATTTAAATCAGAACTGGGACATTTAGGCTAAAATAGCCAGATCCGTTACATTTTGCAATTTGCTACAATTCGGAGTTTAGTGAATAGAACCTTAAAGGTTTAAACAGGACCATTATTCAGCATTCATTAGTAATGGAAGCAATAACTAATCCTTCCACAAAGCAAGCTTACACAAGGGTGTCCATACCGCCGAGAGAACACACACAGTTCAAAAAACCAGAAAACTCCTTTTTAAATAACCAAGTGCCTTCCATGATGAATGAAGAAAGAAGTACAATAGTTTCCTCCAATTCCTTTCTTAACAATAGCCAAAGGACAGCAGGAAGATCTCTGTCTTTTCCATTACGCAAACCAAATGTAAACCAGGGCACACTAGGATTAGGGGGCAGGAAAGACAGAGGCCTTTGTTTGACTTGCATGCTTCTCTTTGTCTATAGGCAGAGGCCAGATCCCATGCAGACTTTCAAAACAAACTAATTAAAGCCCTTCAAGTTGAACCCCGCAACCGCAGAAATATTCACCTACGACAGGCTATTTTCACTGTTTACCTGCTAACACTTAGGTAACGCGCACCGCACTACCAATAGTGGATCTGCTAGCTAGGAAATGTTTACGTAAGATTACATACATCCTGGAATATATATATATATATACATAAGGCTTGCGTATCCACTCCATGTGCAAATTGTCATGTCCTAGCAGTAACAAAGTCGGTACACTTGGCATCGCCATTGATTTTCTGTGTCACTGCGCGGTAACCACCACCAAAAGTAATGGCAGCCGTTTGGTTGGTAGCAAAACACACAACAGCAATTAGTACTGATTATTAACTGCATTAAGCTCTGCAAAAAAAAAAAAAAAAGAAGGACATGCTGTCATTGCACAGTATTCACTATTGCTGTCATTTATGATTTGGAAGCAGCATTAGCTAGCATTATTTCACCTCCTCTCCCGACAGCGATATTCCAGACTGCCTATACTGCATGTTGTCAGTCAAACCATGTATTACACATTATATCATCCACCAAGCAATATGGGATTGTAAACAAAACATGATCTGACCACTGAAATTACAAGCAAATCCTGGAAAAACATTTACAAATATACACACACAAAAACTCAGTTTTTATCAAACCTCAACACTCCAAAGTACAATAAGCAAGCACAAAACTGCGGCAACTGGTACAAAAAGAATGATTTACACTTCATCCAGTGTACACCACTTTATTTTGTTTAATAAATTACCCCAAAAAAGGGAACTCTGTCAATTTCTCAATCCGGCACTTAAAATGTCTGTTAAACAGGATATAAGGCAACTGTAAATCATAAATAAATTATAATAAACCATGTTACAAACCGTGAACAGGTAGTCAGCTTGTCATTATTGGCAATTCCAACCATCCTATGTAATCAGTTCATTCTGCTGGAGTGAACTGCATTATGGGATTAAATAAATACATTATAACTGAAAGAGAGGGCCCTGATTGGGTGAGCTTCTCCTGGTCTAGGAATGATCCATCTGACAATTGATTGTGCAAATGTAGAAGGTTTACAAAATCAAAAAGGTATTTGAATGCACTACCTACGGTATATAAAACTCATAGAAAGATGGGGGTTTCTTCCATTCCTGTAACGTCCTTTAACAATGGACAGGATATGTGCAGCTACCTCACATGGTCCTAGGGAGAGCTGCACATACAAATAGAATAATGTCCAGTGTTTGTTGAATCATAAAATGAACTTAAACCACATGATTGTGTGTGTGGAATCAGCAGCAGGAGGCTCCCATTCACACACACACACAAGAGAAAATCGGCGCAGTCAGGAATGTCAGCACAGGTCTTATATTACATTTATTTTTTACTTAATTTTACAGAGACACTATAAGTTGGGTTTAACACTGTTTAGATGCATTATAGAGATGTCATTCTGCAAATAATGTGACATGTCAAGTCTCAGCAAAGGAAGTAATGGTTTTTGAGGGTTACATCTATAACAAAAATCAGACTAGTGGACTAAAGATTATAAACTTTGAAAAAATTGTGGTCAAACTTACTGTGCACTTGCTAACCACAAGCTCAAAGGCTGAGGCGTGCGACAGACACGAACTTTCAACAAAGTGCTGATCACAATGGGATTAGTTGAAATGAGAGCAATTTAAACGGTTACTCCAACCACCATGGCTGCTACTGCTTTAGTTCATGGAGGTAGGAGTCTGCATGCGCAACGTTTCTGCTTGACACACTACACATACAGAGATATTTGCACCCTTGTGCCGGGGACTAGTTGCACCCCCAGCACATGTGATTTAGGCAGTCCAGTACTCTCTTACAGGCTGCCTAATGTCAATTCTGTGCAAAATTTACATCTTTAATTAGCGTGCTCAGCATGCTGGCAACAGGGTGTACGTTCCCTGTTTGATTTTATAAAAACGGTTAAATCCCTTTAATAAAAAATGCCTGTGAGAAACGGATTAATTATATAATTATCAAGACAGAAGCTGTCAAAACAAATTTCAGTACTGAGGTTTAAAAAGCTACGATCAATTTTTCTACAAACAGCTTGGCAAGATAATTTTATATCCTTAAAAAAATATATATACATTTCACAAATCAATATGAAATGTCAAATACAGTGCAAGAGTGCAACCAAGTCCTCAGAATGAATTTGAGTACTAAAATAAGGGAGTATATTCACTAAATTGTAAAAAATATATATATATATATATATATATATATATATATATATATATATATATATATAAAATATTGGTTTTCTTTCCATTACAGCTTCTGGTATAGACTAGAGAAAAAAATAAATTAAAAAAAAATAAAATAATTTATATATATATATATATATATATATATATATATATATATATATATATATTTCTTTTTTTTTTTTAAGCCTGTTGCTCATTGTATACATGTTTTACAGCAATCTTTCCCTCTGTACTTTGATATTTTTATGTAAATATGTGTTGTATCATAAAAAGACACTAAACTAATTTGCACAGGGCTCATTCCTGTATATCTATAGTTTGTCTACAGAATGGCACTGTGAAATATGTTGGTGCTTTATAAATAAATGATTAATAATAATGAGCAGTGTTTACAACCAGGAACGAGGCAGTGTTATCATGAATTTACAGAATCATATCAAAGTCCTCTAGCGTTGTATTTAAAATAAATAGAAAATTATTAACTAAAATTACTTTATTGTTAGGGCGAGTCATATTATGAAATTAATCATTCTAATATTGCATCAAAGAAATAGTTAACTTTAAAACAAATGCCAATAAACAGTGATAAGGGCAAGCAGGTAAAAATAATAAAAACATTAAAAAGAAAAAAAAAAAGAGAAAAACCTCACAAACCATTAATACTAAAGCACAAATGGGTATTATTTATAACTAGTAAAGGGTTAAATCATCCTTATCCAAGAAACAGGATTTAAACATGTTTTTATTTTAAAGTGGCACTTTAACCCCTCCCCTACCCATCTTAAAAAATTGTATATTGTAAAGATAGAATATTCATGAAATACTCATTTTGAACGGAATTTTAATGAAATTAAAACCCAGTCAAGAGATATACTGAGACAAGGTAGGAACTACTTTTTTGTCCTGTATATTTCCAACTCTGATACTTCTAGACACTGGGCAGAGCTACCACCCTCGAGAATTGTCAATCCCCCAGCCATCACTAGGTGGCTGCAGGGAATTGGCTTTATCTATGGAGGATCCCATCCTCCATAGACCTCAACACTGTACTCTTGCACATGCGTGACGTCAGCTCCTGGCACTGCTGAAGAGGACTCGCCAGAGAAAGATGGCTGCACCTGTGAGGGACAGAGTCAGGTAAGTATAACTTACGTTTATCTGCCCCGCCACTAGACCCACCAGAGGCAATGTCACCGTTGGGAGCTCTGTAAATTCTGCAAAGTCCCCAGATGGTGACAGTGCCGCTTTTAACAAGTAGCCCCCAGCACACAATTAAAAGTTGAAACACCACACATCCAGACTCCTACCACCATGACCACTTCAAAAAGCATAAGTGGTCATGGTAGTTGGAGTAACCTTTTAAGAATAGTTTGACAACTAAATATTGGTCTTCTGGGTGCTCATGGCCAGCTCCCCTGGAGCCAGAAGCTCATGCATGAATGTGTGTATACTACAGATTATATTTTTGCTCCTCAAAGAAAATTTTGCAGGTGCCAGAGCACTTCAGCATGTTGCATGTTTAATGGTAACATGAGAAGGGTGCTGTAGTTACAACTATGAGGGCGGCTAATCCGGTATCGATCAGAATTTATAAATACACTGCAACCACAGACACTGAAGCACCCTGCTGTCATTTGTATCTGAACAGAATACTTCCTAAAAAGGGAATAGCTGCTGGTCAGTTATCAGCCAGAGAGAGAGACTCATCCTGGACACAGAGTTACGTCTTCCCTGTGAGAGCCAGTGGTTGGATTTCAGCTCCAAATGAAAGAATAATGAGCGCATTCTGAAGCCCGCTGCCAAGTATGAGCTGCTGTCCATTCCATGAGATCTTCTGAAGATGTGGAAGAGCATTGTTTACTAGCTGTGCAGCTATTACTTAACCCTTCCCTTGCAAGAGGCAGTTTTCTACAGATGTAAAAAAAAAATAAAAGGTTAAACATGATATCCTAAAAATGTACTAAAACCGTGTTGGTATGAGCATTCTCCTCTACGTGGTAACTGTGCGGATTTGTGCTTTGGCAGTGAATAATGGGAGTTACACTACACTAGGAGTAATACAGCACAATGCAGAGAATGTTCTTAGATGACAATTCTAGATATAGGTTTGCAGCTTATCATGTTATAAAAATGCGGAAAAGGCTTGGCAGAAGAAAAACAAGGGTTTAGCAAATGATGGAATATTCTCATTACAATCACTTTTAACAGCATCTACTACTGTGTGCTGTAATCTGTTATTTACTGCTTATATTTTTTTATCAACACAGAATACAAGGGTTAATATTTACATACACTTCTAGCACACAAACATTTAAAGTTCATATTTCAAAAGAGGGGGGAGTGGTAAAACATAATGTCACTTAATATTCTAGTCGCCCATCTTATACGAACACTCCGAATACCAGAACATCTACAGTGTTTTGTAGTGGTTATGGTGCCAGGAGATTTTTGGCATTCCCCTATGTAAGGACCCAAACAATTTAGTAACGGTTTGACATCATATCTGGGGTCCGACACGCGCTCCTCTATACCTAAACTCAATTGGAAAAGTTTGATGATCACAGCCACATAGACGGAGTCCGTCGCTGCTAGGCCGGCGCAGCGTGGGAGAAAAAGTGGGTAAACACACCTTTTCAGTTCAACTGGAGTGGGACCGGGGTGCCTAAACAGCCATACCAGGACTATAGTGTCAGTATAGTGTTACTTTATAAATGAAAAATTAAGTGACTTAGGGGCCTGGAAAGTCCCTTTCAAGAAGAAGATTTGTGGGGGGGGGGGGGGGGGAGGGAAACAAAACAAAACAAAAAAACTACATTATGGGTGGAGTGAAATGAAACAGAATCATACTTTGTTAATCTGATTCTTTAGCTTATTGAGATGTAAACAGATCCCTGGAATATAAACCTGCTGCTTGTCACAAGTTAGCACTACTGCCATTAAAGTGGATCTGTCATTGTATGGAGACTTGGTATAATTTCCACAGACCACCGACGGCGACACAGCCTATGGGGGTCCGCGACACAGCCTATGGGGGTCCGGCGGCCGGTAAGGGCAACCTGAACCTGTCTCTTGGGGGCCCGCTATCCTTTTTCAGCTGGTCCTCTTCTGTTCCTGGCACTTCAGCTGCTTGGAGACAATGTTAGAGTATAGCATTGAGATCTATCGAGGATCCCTCAAGACCATGGGATCCTCCATAGATAGAGCTCATTTCGCTGCAGCCGTTTCTGGTGATGACAAGCTTGACGGCGCTATCAAGACATGTCAGTCGGAGGAGAAATAATGAGAGTCCCTACTTTGTCTCAGCATATTTTATGACTGGAGTATAAAATCCATACAAATCACTTACAACCTTCTCAGCACAACATAAAAAAATAGGTAGAAACCAGACTAAAAATTCCTGGATGAATACCCTTTAAAATAAGAGGATGATCAAGGCATGGGGATAGTTGGTCAGCTGCATTTTATTACCTCTAATATTTCATTTGTTGTGGTATTCTACGTTCCCTGATTAATATTCCAATTATTTTGACGGGCCTCTTAATTCCAGCCATGTGACAGAGGACTTTGACAGATTGAATGTTTTTGTTGCTACAAAAAGATTCTTAACATGTTCCTGGGCTACATTTTGCTCAATCTGTCAAGCAAAGGAGATGTGCAAATTATATTTCAGGTTACTAGGGTAGAGTGGATATGTCAGTTGTGGTGTTTTAACAAATACATTTATTTTTAATAATAAACATGAGAGAGAAAAAAAAAATGGATTAGCAAACAATGCAGGCCTTTGTGTTCAGCTATTAGAAGATTTTTTTTGTGAAACAAGAAAATCATCAAGCTATTTCATGTCTAGCACATGTGATTATAAAATGTCATCAATAGTGATTTGTAAACAATTTTTGGCCAACCTGGTATGACCTTACGGAGAGAAAAAAAAAATTTGGGACAGCAAATGTCCTGAGAGCAACATTCACACTAGTTTTACTGTACATGCCCCTAGAAGCTCCCAGACTAAGACTGAAGTACAGGGAGACAGTGGTTTGTTGGGGACTGGTATTTACACTGGATGTGCTGTGTCCAGAATATGCTCACACTTTGCATCCCTGCACACACATGGTTAAAGACTCCATCCAGTAAAAATGTAGGTTCAGAGCCCACGAAAGAGTGCAGCTTGATACAGCAGCATTACCTCGATACATGCCATTTATAGATTTAATTATAGTGTACAAACCTCCAGCCTCTGCACTTGAAAAGACCTGTAAAATTTGGAAAGACCCTTCGGTCTGTAATTTAATCTAGGTACTGCATTTGAGTACTGCAACTCTTTACTTGCCAGAGAGAGTTTGCGGTTTTTAAACAATATACCTCAAGTATTTGCGTATGGGAACTTAAATTCGCATACACTGCCACTCTTTGCTTTAACAAGCTATGTAGTGGAGTAACTCAGGCCAGTTTCCCAATAACAGGGCAAACCGTTCGGTAAAGGAAAGAATTGCACGGAATTGACATTAGCCAACCTGGAACTCTAGTTTCGGGCTGCCTGATGACATCCCAGTGACGCTGGTTGAGTTACAGTTTGAAAGCGAAATGCTGCACATACAGACTCAAGGCGCCATGACCACTTCAAATCAATGAATTGGTCAGTGTGCTTGCAGATACCCTTTAAGATGGTTATTCACTAAACACCAAAATGTATATATGTACTTAAAACCCAATGGCAGAATCTAGGCTAAAATAGCTGACCTGCTACTGGAGCCAAGTTGGAGAATATTTCCAGATCAGCTATTTTGGCCTAAAATGTGCAATTCGGTTTTCAATTCAATACAATTCTGTGCTTATTGAATAAATCCCAAAGCATTAGAGAAATATTATAAGAACAACAAAACAAAACGTAAAATAATAGATATAACTTGTCTGGTTTGACACAGAAACCGTTGTTCTGTACTCCCAGAATGGACAAACTTTAGAAAGTATTGTTTTAACACACACTAAATTCAGCTTTATATAGAAACAGTACACAACAACATGTTTAGGAAATGCATAGCTAAGCTGTCAACTTGGAACGCAGGCAATATACAGGAATTATTATTATTTTTACATCTTTCTGTCTTTAAAGGACTCACACATGGAACTGCCTTATTTCATGTTCTACATGTATAGTGCAACACAAATGATTAAGGCAATTAACAATGTAGGGGATTAAAAACTATAGGATCAGCTATGACATCATTCAGACATCTCATATTTTATTTGATCCAAATGTGAAAAGTACCGCGCTCATAACTACTCCCACGAAAATAAACGAAAACGTGTCCCCTATAGCTCATTGAGCAGGGCCCTCAACCCCTCTGTTCCTGTGCGTCTATTTGTCTGGTTACAATTACGTGTCTGTTAGTCCACCCATTGTACAGCGCTATGGAATTTGCTGGCGCTATATAAATAATAAAATAATAATATACTTAATTGTAAATAAATTAACGCACAGAGCAGTTTGAATAAATACATGTGCAAAGAATAAGAAAATTCCATACACAAAAACAAAAATAAGGGGACACTAAAAAAGAAACCATATACAAAACTAAAAAGGAACCTGGACACATAAATTATGTTGGGGTAGTCAGACTGCTGTTTTTTAAGTTACTACAGACTACATCTCCCACAATGCTCTGCTCGAAAATAGAGCCCATATTCAGCTTCATATGAAACGGTTCTGAATACCCACGAAATACCAGTGTACCAAGCACACTTTAATTTCTATCAGCTTATTACTCCAATACCTTCAGGGATGGGGAGCCATCCTGCACAATTAGTTCTTCTTTGGGCAACAAGAGACCAACCATCAAACACGTATTTAAACAATGCTCGTCAAAGTTTTGTGCACCTTCAATTATACTGGAATCGTCATTATGCTAACAGTGAGATTGGGAGTGACCTACATTATTCAATTTCATTTGGACTGCTGAAGGGAAAAGAATGAATATTTTTATAACGAATATTTAAGTGAAGATTAAGAATGAGTTTGTTGATGGAATTACTTTTGTACCTGCAGCTACATTTACTTTGTTGCTGGGGGCAACAGACTA
Source organism: Pelobates fuscus (assembly GCF_036172605.1). NCBI lineage: Eukaryota > Metazoa > Chordata > Amphibia > Anura > Pelobatidae > Pelobates > Pelobates fuscus. Next base: position 86,664,989 of record NC_086321.1, read on the forward strand.
CAAAAGGAATGTGTTGATTCATTTAGGAGGTTGTAGTCTAACACATAGTTACACAGAATGTAAAGAATGAAAATAGCCAACATGAGTAGGAGAGATATCAAAGTTTTCAATAATAGCATAATTGTAACACAAATAGGGAAGATCGTGTAACCAGTGTTGTTCCAATTGTTGTAACAAAGAACCAGGCATCTATCTGGCAACGGAGGGTTGGAAAAAATACCTACAAAAACGTTTCGAATTAAATTCCAATTTAGTTAAAACCAGTTTATGGAAGTAGAGAGATTAAGTGGCTAACAGAGAAAGTTCCAACCCTTGCTAGCAAATGTCCTCCAGCCCATACTCTAGATAGGAATAGTCCACCAACCCCCTAATCTTGCCAAGAATTTGTTTGCACTCTGCTAGTAAAAACTCCTACCATCCCTGCATGTATAAGTTTAAGTATAGCTTAGACATCATTTCACATTTTATTCCACACTAAACAGCACAGGGGAAGAATAGGTGGTCACCTAACACAGAGGGGTGCATCTAAAAACATTAGCCCTAGTTTTGAAAACATGCACAATTTTAGAAATTAAATATTAAAACTGCTTTTCTGTAATGTGAAAGGCAATTAAGTATCTTTCTGACACTTTTTATTCCTCTTTTGCGCTTTTTGTCTAAAAAAAAAAAACCCAAAATGGAAGAGTAAAAAAATAGTCTCAGAAGAGAATACTTTGACCAAAGAAGGGAATAAATGCAAATATGAAAAGCACTACATTTGGAGGCTAAAATTGAGCACAACACTTTTTGTACAAAACCCCCATTAAGGGTTATATATATATATTTATTTATTAATATTAAAGTGTTTCTCTCTAATAGCTATCAGAAATTTACTCAACGCTGCAGACTACTGTTTATTCCAAAAATGAGCAATGCTGCTATGCTCTTTTCCTCAGTAAATAAGTCTCTTGTCATTTGAGCAATATATTTTATCACATAGCTGTTGATTCAGAGATCATTTGAATGTGGTGCCAAGCTGGGCATAATGACAGGAAAATGACTATATACTCCCAAGTGATTTTTTTGTCTTAATGGGAAATAATCAGCAAGAATAGGTAACTTGTTTCCATGGTGATAGCTTCACTCTTGTACTTTGCTTCACAACTGTTCTTTATAAATACAAATATATTTTTTATTATTGAATACATGTCTGTACTTCCAATATAAAAGAAAAAGGCCAACAATTCAGGGAAGCGATCACAGATACTAAAATGCCAAGAACCGTATTTGGGAACTCACTCCCTCAATGGCAAACATGTGCACAGCACTGTACTCTCTATGGTCTGTACAGCTCTGGTACTCACAAAGTTATTACATTTCATATCATCACTTTCCTATAAACCTTTTACAAAATCGAATCTAATCGCTCTCCCACACTACATAAACTATTTCAAAACATTGCACTTTATGAGTAAAGAAGAATGTTATGACACAATGTTTTCAGATCACTATCAGTGAGCAAAGTTTGTCACCCGCAGAATGTCACCACTGCAGATAGTAATGTAATATATGATCTGTAATGTTCTATGTGGTCTTTAACCATTTGAGCCTCTCTCTCTCTCTCTCTCTCTCTCATTCTTCTTGCACTCAGATATTTAAACATGCAGCAAGAATACCGAATACAGTACTGGATATTTTTTTTCCCATGAATTGGCAGCAGTGAAAGGAAGATCTCACCCAGCGTTCTAGATTTAGAATGTGGATCCCAAGTTAAATAAAGTGGAAGGCAGAGCATGCAGGGATACAGCACCAGGTGTGTTAGAGACCTGACAGCAGAGGCATGCCAGGGGGAAGGCAGGAGGTGGGCAAATCAGCCCAGGAGCAGGTAGGTGGCTGCATGCTGGTAACACACACAGGGCTACTTACCCAATATCACACAGACAATATCCAACACCACAAAGGGGATTCTGGTTTTATCAAACATGGCGATTTCCTGGGGGTTCCTTCACTCTAGGTTAACCTGCGGGCAGTCAGTCAGTGTCACTCCAGGTGTACGGTCACTGGGTACAGAGCCGGGTATACAGAGGGCATGGGAGGTGTCACAGGGACATGGTACACTCGGCACTGTGCAGCTCGCCCTGCTTGGTGTCAGTGGCTCCTAGTGGCTGCAGCTGGGGGTAAGCCTGGCTTTACTCGCTGGGCTGTTCTCTGGAGGGAGAGGGGGCGGGGTCCTTCCCGCACACACACTGCTGCTGGGCTCCTCCATCCAATCAGAGGACAGGGGGCGATTCAGGACTGGTAGAGGGCGGGGCCTGTTCACCTGGAGCTGCGAGGCGAGGGGCGGGGTTTAAATGTCTACCATAAAGGGGCGTGGTTCATATATTTCTATGGGGGCGTGGCCAGAGGAATAGCTAAGAAGCGAAGTCCCGATGGTCGCATTGCGACGTCATAAGGGTGCGGCAGTGCTGCAGGATGCACGTGTGTTCTGCTAGTCCAGGAAGTCAGTGAGCGCTGCTGCAGTGCTGGGTGATGGCAGGTTACGGACAGTGGCCGCTGTGATAGTGCGCTGTCTGTAAGGAAGGGCCGCAGGTAACTCTCTGTGCAGCCATTCAGCTGGCAGAGCCCGGGTATCGCGCCTGTCTGGGAGACATATCGGACACTCCGCCAATTCTCACATATCAGGAATCCTTGCTTCGCTTTTACCGATATCCTCCACCTAAATAAATACCTATTCTGAGACCCTTGCTGAATGCAGCAAAATCCCCGGTACCGGCCCTCCGGGGGAGCAAAAACAGGGCATTTGGGGGGGGAAACCGTTAATTCCAACCAAACTATAAAATAGGGGAGATGGGGTTTAGGAGATTAAATCTGCAGAGCACCTAGTGGTTACCATGGGATGTTGTCTGTATGTCCCGTGTGGGAGTAGTGACAGGAGGAAACTAACAGACCTAAACAATAGAAAGCTTCATTGACAAGCCGTATGTTGATGGGGCATTCAGTTGGTTGGTCAGTATTCGAGGAACACCTAGTGAGATATGCTTACAGTTACACTGTTGGAATCAGGCACATTTCACAGACAGAGTTTTCGCTGCTAATAACAGAATTGGGGGGGATCAAGCAAAATAAAACAATAAGTGCGAATTAAACTGACAGTACATGCGACACTGACTGTTGCATAAGTACCTGCCAAGTGTGCAATATGTTCTTGTACATTGACATGTTATCCAAGCTCAAATACAAAATAACAAGTCCTGCGCTCACTCCCATCGCTACTGGGCAGCAGCAATGACAACGACCACAGTACACATCAGCCCCAATACATACAGTAAAAAACAAAGAAAACGTTACCTGCGCTCTCTCCTTAGTCCCTATGTATATTTAAACAAATATATATTAAACAAAAACTGGGAAAACCTATTGACTCGAGTATAAGACTAGGGTGGGAAATGCAGCAGCTACTGGTAAATTTCTAAATAAAATTAGATCCTAAAAAAATTATATTAATTGAATATTTATTTACAGTGTGTGTATATAATGAATGCAGTGTGTGTGTGTTTGTGTATGTGTTGCAGAGCCTTGGTGGGGGGTGGGCATTTTTATAATTTTTTTAAATTATTATTTTAATATTTTTTTTGTTATATTATTTTTTAAATATTTTTCTTTTATTATTATTTATATTTTTTTTCGTCCCCCCTCCCTGCTTGATACATGGCAGGGAGGGGGGCTCTCACTCCCTGGTGGTCCAGTGGCATTGGCAGTTCAGTGGAGGGGGGCTGGCAGAGAGCGTTTACTTACCTCTCCTGCAGCTCCTGTCAGCTCCCTTCTCCTCCGCGCCGGTCCGGTCAGCTCCCAGTGTAAGTCTCGCGGCCGCGCTATGACCCCGCGGCTCTCGCAAGACTTACACTAGGAGCTGACAGTGGAGCTGACCGGACCGGCGCGGAGGAGAAGGGAGCTGACAGGAGCTGCAGGAGAGGTAAGTAAACGCTCTCTGCCAGCCCCCCTCCTACACAGCCCCATTGTCTGTATTATGGCATTGTAAATTGCCATAGTACAGACATTGACTCGAGTAAAAGTCGAGTTGGGGTTTTTCAGCACAAAAAATTTGCTGCAAAACTCGACTTATACTCGAGTATAAACGGTATACATAGGGATTTAGGAGAGAGCGCAGGTAACTTTTTCTTTGTTTTTTACTGTATGTTATCCGAGTAAAAGTCGAGTTGGGGTTTTTCAGCACAAAAAATTTGCTGAAGGGGGGCGGAGCCTGGCAGCCATCCTGTACAGACGCCATCTAAACTTGCTCTCCCATAGCCAGAAACAATCCGTCGACTATCCCCTACACCAAGCACCATCAAGCAGCGAAAAATACCTGGCGTTGATCAGCGTTCCTTGCTGCATCGATTGATGCCTTTTTTCCAACCACCCAAGCAGCACAGGCAACAGCGCAAATCCGCGGCCTACCGCGCATCGCCTATCCAGAGCCTGGAGGCCTACCTTGACGGAAGCCTACTCGGGTACCACGCACCCAACCTGAACACCACGGGTATGGGCCGCCGATCAAACAAACCCACGGCAAGCGCGACCACACAAGCCAGGGATATTGGCGAGATGTGGCTCCGACCGGTGCAAACCGAAACGGTGCGCACCACACACCGCCCTCCTCCCGGGCAAACGTCCGAGCCTGACCGTGAGGAGCCGAATACAAACATGACTCCCCTGTCGGAGCACACACTGCCGCAAGAGGCCCAGGATGACTCGGCCCCCACGACTAAAGGCGACTTGAAAACACTCTGGACCAACATACAACAGCTGCTGGCGGCTGATGTCGCTATAGTCAAAAAAGACATACAGTCGGTCACAGAGAGAGTGGGAACAGTGGAAGCTGACATTACCACCGTACAGGACACAGTGTCCACCCTCCATGAATCGATTCAACGCCTACAGGCAGAGCAGCATGTACTCGCCGGCCAAATTATGTCATTGGAAGACAAACAACGCTGGAATCATATCAAAATCCGGGGCATCCCGAACGCAGTCACGACTGAGGAACTGCCGCATTATGTAAGGCGGCTACTTACAACATTGCTAGCCACTAAAAAGATAACCCCGGACGGGATTTACAGAGTGACCAGCTCTACCCACATACCACCCAACATGCCAAGGGATGTCATCCTGCGCCTGGCGACAACATCAGACAACATCCAAATAATGATCGCTATAAAAGGCAAAACACCTCTGGCCTTTGAGGGCTCTCAGCTCTCTTTTTTCCAGGATGTCACAAGAGCCACATTATTGAGGCGAAAGTCATTCGAACCTGTGACAACGTCCCTGCGCAAGGCCGGCATCGCTTACAGATGGGGAAACACGGGCGCACTACTTGTCCACCACAACGGGACAGCACACCATCTCACAACCCCAACCGCAGCGCCCACCTTCCTGCGGACACTGGGACTACAACCCCCACAACTCACCTCCATGACCGCGAGCCAACCAGAAAGCTGGGAACAGGACGATGGCTCCACACATGACCAATCAACCACCAAGTCACCGACACCTACCACCTGACCCCGAACAGGGACTGAAACCAGGGGCAATATTCATTACAGAGCAGGGACTGCCAATGTGAGGACCTGATACCCGTGAGGGAGAAGGGGTAACCCCCACTAACCACTCACACCCGTGACTTTGTCCCCATATAAATGGCACCGCTGCATCTCCCTGGGTTTCTTCATCTTATTTTTCCAAGTTCTCATTTTTTTCATGTTTTGCTGTACTGTATACGAGCCTCGGTGCTCCCATGCAATTATTCTTGTTTTACCTTAAAATTCTAATCCATATGTATTGGTCCAGCACGTACTCATCCTCTACACATATGTCACTGAGGCACATCTAGACTACAGCGACACACAATAGAGAGCTTATAGGCGCTTATTGTGGAACCTCGCCACTCCGCCCACCCCCCAGCATCCCCAGGGTCACAGGGGACACACAAGATGGCGCACAGGGTGCATCGCATTCCGGAACCACTTCCACACTAGACAGATCACGGAAATCTACCATGTTCCACTAGCGAGTACACACAGGCATCCAAACCCACATACCTGCACTAACCTGAATTACAGTCATA